>NW_027118583.1:0-88098 GCF_036417845.1 Apteryx mantelli | reverse complement strand
TACCGGGTGCAGTACCGCTTTTTGGACACAGGGTGGCAGCAGTGAGCGCGGCGGAACGCTGTGCGCACGCGAGCCCCCCCCATAGGGTGCAGTACCGATTTTTGGACACAGGGTGGCAGCAGTGAGCACGGCGGAACCCAGTGCGCACGCGCGCCCCCTTTATCGTGCCGTACCGCTTTTTGACGCCCCGAGGGCAGCAGGGCGCGCGGCCGGCCGCCGTGCGCCCCGCGCGCCCCCCTTTCCGTGCCGTACCGCTTTTTTGACGCCCCGCGGGCAGCAGGGCGCGCGGCCGCCCCCGGCACGCACACACCGCTGCAGAGCCCCCCCGCCCGTCGCCCTTTGCAGAGATTTCACCACCCTCGCCTCGGCTCATCTGCCCTTATTTACAGCGCCTGCTGCGAGGCGCAGCGTCGCCGCGTGTCGTGCTCGAGCCGCTGCTCCTAGAGGCTTCCGTAACAGCGCTTTCCTTTGAACATCATTGCAAAATACTCCACAGACAAAAAAGAGTCAGAGGCTGCACTTAAAAAAACAAAACGAAAACAAAAAAACCACCCACCTACTTAACGGGACAATTTGCAAGCGTTCCAAGAAGCAGCCGTTCTTCTTTAGGACTTTCGACCTCTCGCCTTTACTGATCGTTAAACAAAATAAACAGCCCAAAGCAAGCCGCGCTATTTGCTTGACAGACTGCTCGGTTTTTATTATTAAACGGTACGAGATGCTGGCACGCGGCATGTCTTCTTCGGATTCTTGGGCTGACGTTCCTTCGGCCGCACGCACGCGGTCAAAGGCGTCTTTTTCACGTCCCGCCGTCAGGGCCTCCCCAGCAATTCCCGCAGCGACTCCCCCTCGGGACAAACAGCTCGAGGACACGCACGGTCTTGCTAAAAGAACGGGGGGGGGGGGGGGAACAAACGCGTGCGCTGAGCGCGGCACTCGCAGACCCGATCTTCGGGTCCAAAAGAAAACTCTCTAAAGCGGACCCGGCGGGCCAAAGAGGTCCCTTCTTTGCGCCACGCTTCTTTCCTCGCACAGACGTCGGCCGCCTCTGCCCGCTCTCACGGTATCCCCTACCGGCAAGGACACGGCGAAACGTTTCGGAAACGACGGCGTTTCCCAGAAGCGTTTCCGCCGCCTTGGGGAAAACGGCCGAAGGAGAGGCTCACGCGGGGCGCGTAGCTAGAAAGAACGCTCCGCACAAAGGCCTAAAATGACCAGCCCGGAGCAGGGATCCCGGGCTCTCCGGGAGCGCAGGAGTTCTCACGTCCTTACTGAGCAGAGACCGCTGCCCGTGAAACACGAGACGCCGCAGCGACGCCGATCGTTGGAGGGAAGCCTGCAATAAGAGCGAAAGAAAAGCAGACGTTGAGGACAAAGAGCAAGTTACGAGCCCCTCGCGATTCAGACACGCTTCTAGATTTACCGCCTATTTCAAGGCGCGCCTTCGGCAATTCCGTCCAATTGATTTTCCCCGAAGCCCGAGACGCGGACGAAACGCCTCTCAAAGGAAGGTACGGCATAACCGCTCTGGCCTATAAACTACCGGTTTCGACGCAGGAAAAGCACAGGGAAAGCACTAGCGTTCCCCCCAAGAAACCACGTCCAAGCGGACCGATGAAGTAGGCCCCAAGTCTGAAAGCGGACCTAAAGGAGCCCGTTTGGCGGTCGCGAGCTGGAATACGCCGTTCTCCTTCTCACTAACAACCTCCCGTAGAGACCGGCAGCTGTACAGCGCCTTCTACGCTACACGGAGGAGTCGGATAGCGGGCAGATGCCGCGTCCCGAATGCGCAACTAGAGATTGGAACGCACGGACGTAAACAAACGCCCGTGACGTAGCGGAGGTCTAGCGTATTCACGTTTACCGTGTGTCAGTTCTCCTCTGCGGACAGGCCGTTCCATCTTCTTTACTCGTTAGCTGACAGACGCCCTAGGAGAAAGCAAAGAAAGGAAGAAATTCAAAAGGAAATGAAACAGATCGGAGGGAGCCTCAAGGCTTTGATCCATCCCCCAGGCAGCCGAACCACCTTCGCAAAGGCACACCTCAAAAGACACGTCCTTCCGGGATCGCTGCACAGCCCAGCCAGAAAAGAGGAACAGAAACAAACAGAACGAGAAGGCTGCAGAGGGGGACGGAGGGCCGGAAAGGAGCCTGCTGTCCAGCGATGGTATTTTACCGCTCCTTGCGCGTTAGCAGCCCCTTTCAGATGCTTAAGCCCAAATTCTCTCAGCCCTTAACAGCTTCAGTACCCGCGGCACCTAGTTTTTCCACGCTCTCCAGTCTTCCTCGCTCTTTCCCGTCTCGGGCGAAAAGCCTCCCAGACCCCGTCTGTACTTACGCGCTTCCTTAAAACAGGATCGCCGAAATCAACCGAACGGGCTGAGCTGCTCCTCTTCCGCTCGCCGGCCCTCGGAACGTCAGCCTGCAAACGAATCGGACCACCGAGGTCACCGGCAGAGTCTCCTTTCGGAGCTCGCCCCCCCCCAAGCTTTAACGACGGTTTCCCAAGCGGGGCAAACGCAGGGCCTCCCTTCGGCCCCGGAACGGTTTTTATCGCGGGCTCCCAAGTCGCCGTTACGACACTAAGCGGCAAAGCAAGGCAAAGACAGCTGGGGTCGCAGCTTACCCACCTAGGCACGAAAATTCTTCTTTGAGGCCTCCCTCGCTGCTTTTGCCAGGTAAACACACCAAAACAAAGCTCCCGACAGGCAGCTGAGGCTTCGCATGGACCTCGGGGCCCCGCTAGCAACGGCGACGCCGGAGCCGCCGGGCTACCAGGCGCTATTCCCCCCCCCTCCCCTCCCCTCCCCTCCCCTCCCCCTCCCCTCCCCTCCCCTGCCGGCCCGCGAACCGCGGCTTATTACTCACGAGTCCGGGAAGGACGCCGCCGACCTTCCCGCGGCCGAAGGCTCCTCGTCAGGAGCGGGCAGAGAACCTTTCCGCCGGCATTCGGAGTCTCCCGGCCGCTCTCGACACCCGATAACTTGCCGAGAAAGGGCTGAGGGCGGGAGCCTGCAGTTCTTCACGGCAGCACACAGTCGTTCCCCGATGTGCCGAACGCCTAGCATTAACACAATTTAGAAATACAAAAATACCACCGCTACAGGGCGCAAAGCCAAGCTGAAATTCGGCAGCCAAAGCAAACCTCTGCGCGCCCGACAGAACGAGCCACGTGCATCGGCGCCTACAGCTCCTCAAGGCTAGCGAGGCCTCGTGGGCGACGTTCCTCTGGCAGGCTGCGCAGCTGAACTCCCCGTGTCGCCTAAGAGTCCGTGACGTGACGTATTCAAAGCTCAGCAGAAATTACAATCCAAAGTTGTTTCTAAGCACAAAAGCGGATCTACTACACGAGAAGGAAGGAGTCCTAATTCCGCAAGGCTTTACCTTTTCTTCGAGCTGCCGTCTTCCTGCTGCCCCACATACCATTGCCAGGCAATTAACCTGGGGTCGCGCTAAATGAGCCTTCCTGAAAGCCACCTCTTCGTTTTACAATTCGCACGCTTGCCTCTCCCTCTCTCTCTGGCCACCTGACCGCCGTTCCCCGAAGACGGGAATTTGCCGTCTGGAGCTCTTAAAGCACGACGCTTCACAGATGCAGAGAGTCACGTGCACGGAAACGGATGGACGCAGCGTCCTTTCCGTAACGCGTACGCACCTTCCGTTAGATGTCGCTCATCTGTTATTCCGATCGCTATTACCGGCGAACCTTCCTCACCGGGAGGAACGGGCTTTCCCTTTCGGGGCGACGGAGACGGCTCTCGCTCGGTTCCCTTTAATTTTATTACTTCGGCTCGCTTACGTTTCTCTGTCTCTTCAGCTTCAGCCGTGGCAACGAATCTAAAAATTAAATATCCTATCTTTCCTTTTCTACGTACGCGTGTACGATAACAAAACAAAATACAAACGACCGAAGCAAAACTAAGGCAGCTACGGTTAACAAGAGGCGCAGGGCAGCAACGGTCGCTTAGTCCTCAGCGCTGCCTCCGGGAGGGAGGCCGAAAGAACGAACGTTCCGCATCAAGAGTTACCTTGGTTACCCGGGCCAGAACGCCTCCTACTGTCGCAGCTTCTGGGGAGATCGAGGGTCCGCTGCTGCGTTTTTGCTTCCTCCTTTCAGCCCGCCCCTTCGGGAGTAAGCGCAAAAAACCGCTCGCTCGTCCGGCTTTGCTCTTTGTCAGCATTTGCTATTGTCGGTTCCGCCTCTGTAACAAAGACAGAAAATTGCATTTCGCTTCCAACAAAACACTTCGATTTACACGCGTTCTTTTTTCTCTTTCCGTGGTTTTTTTTTTTTTTTTTTCTTTCCCCCCTTTCTTTCTTTTTCCTTCTTTCCCTCAAAGGAAAGGTCTTAATACACCGCTTTGCATCGTACGTTACGGGGTAAGCCGTTTGGAAACGCTACAGGGCCGACGCCGCGCCGCAACCCTGCTCCGGGGCCCGCCTGCCCCCCCGCTCCGCTCCGCCGCGCGCCGTCCGCAGGGGCGAGCGCGTGCCCCGGCCCGCGCTGCCAACGAACTGGCGCCCTAAACGCCGCGCACGCAAAACGCAAAGTCACACCCGCGCTCCCGGCGCGGCGCCGGGTCCCAGCCCGCCCCCCCACTCGCCCCGCACCGCCGCCTCCACGCAGCGACGGCCGCAGCGGGCAGGATGCAGCCCGACGCCCCCCGAACCTATGCGTTCGCCTCACCCGGGGGGCCCCACATCCTTCACTCCACGCCACCTCCGCACTCACCCGCCGCCGCCGCCGAGCGAAAACGCCCTCCCTGCTCGCCGCCATCTTGCTTCCCCCGCCGCCGCGCATGCGCCGCTCGCCAACGGACTGCGGCGGCAGTGACGCTTGAGCACCGCGTCACGTGCCGGCTCGGACAGCGCGGGGGGGGGGAGCGAGGGGAGCGGGAGGGGCGGGGGGGAGCGAGGGGAGCGGGAGGGGAGCAGAGGGAGCCCGAGGGGCGGGGGGGGAGCGAGGGGAGCCCGAGGGGCGGGGCGGAGTGCGAGGGGAGCGCGAGAGGCGGGGGGGAGCGGGAGGGGAGCAGGGGGGCCCGAGGAGCGGGGGGGAGCACGAGGGGAGCCCGAGAAGCGGGGGGGAGCGCGGGGGCGGGGGGGAGCGCTAGGGGACCAGGGGGAGCGCGAGGGGCGGGCGGAGCGCGAGGGGAGCAAGGGGAGCCCGAGAGGAGCCTGAGAAGCAGGGGGAGCCCGAGAAGCGGGGGGGAGCGCGAGGGGAGCAGGGGGAGTGCAAGGGGCGGGGCAGAGCGCGAGGGGAGCAAGGGGAGCCCGAGGAGCGGGGGGGAGCGTGAGAGGAGCCTGAGAAGCAGGGGGGAGCCCGAGAAGCGGGGGGGAGCGCGAGGGGAGCAGGGGGAGCCCGAGGGGCGGGGCGGAGCGCGAGGGGAGCGCGAGGGGCGGGGCGGAGCGCGAGGGGAGCCCGAGAAGCGGGGGGGAGCGCGAGGGGCGGGTGGAGCGGGGAATCCCGAGGGGCGGGGGGGAGCCGGGGGAGCCCGAGGGGCGGGGGGGAGCACGAAGGGAGGCGAGACCCGCAATGGCATGCTCGCGCCGCGGCGCTGCAGCCGGGCGGCTCACGCGTGCGAACCGCAGCCCGCCGCGGCAGCCCGGGACTCCCAGCGAGCGCCCCGAGGCTGCCCGAGCCCGTGGCCGCTCCAAGAGCACCGGGAAGGGGCGACGAGCACGCTCCATTCGCTTACCCGTTACCGAAACGGCGGAGAGCAGCAGCAAACATGGCGACCGGCACTGAGCATGTGCGCGCCGGCTGTCTGCGCATGCGCGCCCCCCCCACCGGGTGCAGTACCGCTTTTGGACACAGGGTGGCAGCAGTGAGCGCGGCGGAACGCTGTGCGCACGCGAGCCCCCCCCATAGGGTGCAGTACCGATTTTTGGACACAGGGTGGCGAGCAGTGAGCACGGCGGAACCCAGTGCGCACGCGCGCCCCCCTTTATCGTGCCGTACCGCTTTTTGACGCCCCGAGGGCAGCAGGGCGCGCGGCCGGCCGCCGTGCGCCCGCGCGCCCCCCCTTTCCGTGCCGTACCGCTTTTTTGACGCCCCGCGGGCAGCAGGGCGCGCGGCCGCCCCCGGCACGCACACACCGCTGCAGAGCCCCCCCGCCCGTCCGCCCTTTGCAGAGATTTCACCACCCTCGCCTCGGCTCATCTGCCCTTATTTACAGCGCCTGCTGCGAGGCGCAGCGTCGCCGCGTGTCGTGCTCGAGCGCTGCTCCTAGAGGCTTCCGTAACAGCGCTTTCCTTTGAACATCATTGCAAAATACTCCACAGACAAAAAAGAGTCAGAGGCTGCACTTAAAAAAACAAAACGAAAACAAAAAACCACCCACCTACTTAACGGGACAATTTGCAAGCGTTCCAAGAAGCAGCCGTTCTTCTTTAGGACTTTCGACCTCTCGCCTTTACTGATCGTTAAACAAAATAAACAGCCCAAAGCAAGCCGCGCTATTTGCTTGACAGACTGCTCGGTTTTTATTATTAAACGGTACGAGATGCTGGCACGCGGCATGTCTTCTTCGGATTCTTGGGCTGACGTTCCTTCGGCCGCACGCACGCGGTCAAAGGCGTCTTTTTCACGTCCCGCCGTCAGGGCCTCCCCAGCAATTCCCGCAGCGACTCCCCCCTCGGGACAAACAGCTCGAGGACACGCACGGTCTTGCTAAAAGAACGGGGGGGGGGGGGAACAAACGCGTGCGCTGAGCGCGGCACTCGCAGACCCGATCTTCGGGTCCAAAAGAAAACTCTCTAAAGCGGACCCGGCGGGCCAAAGAGGTCCCTTCTTTGCGCCACGCTTCTTTCCTCGCACAGACGTCGGCCGCCTCTGCCCGCTCTCACGGTATCCCCTACCGGCAAGGACACGGCGAAACGTTTCGGAAACGACGGCGTTTCCCAGAAGCGTTTCCGCCGCCTTGGGGAAAACGGCCGAAGGAGAGGCTCACGCGGGGCGCGTAGCTAGAAAGAACGCTCCGCACAAAGGCCTAAAATGACCAGCCCGGAGCAGGGATCCCGGGCTCTCCGGGAGCGCAGGAGTTCTCACGTCCTTACTGAGCAGAGACCGCTGCCCGTGAAACACGAGACGCCGCAGCGACGCCGATCGTTGGAGGGAAGCCTGCAATAAGAGCGAAAGAAAAGCAGACGTTGAGGACAAAGAGCAAGTTACGAGCCCCTCGCGATTCAGACACGCTTCTAGATTTACCGCCTATTTCAAGGCGCGCCTTCGGCAATTCCGTCCAATTGATTTTCCCCGAAGCCCGAGACGCGGACGAAACGCCTCTCAAAGGAAGGTACGGCATAACCGCTCTGGCCTATAAACTACCGGTTTCGACGCAGGAAAAGCACAGGGAAAGCACTAGCGTTCCCCCAAGAAACCACGTCCAAGCGGACCGATGAAGTAGGCCCCAAGTCTGAAAGCGGACCTAAAGGAGCCCGTTTGGCGGTCGCGAGCTGGAATACGCCGTTCTCCTTCTCACTAACAACCTCCCGTAGAGACCGGCAGCTGTACAGCGCCTTCTACGCTACACGGAGGAGTCGGATAGCGGGCAGATGCCGCGTCCCGAATGCGCAACTAGAGATTGGAACGCACGGACGTAAACAAACGCCCGTGACGTAGCGGAGGTCTAGCGTATTCACGTTTACCGTGTGTCAGTTCTCCTCTGCGGACAGGCCGTTCCATCTTCTTTACTCGTTAGCTGACAGACGCCCTAGGAGAAAGCAAAGAAAGGAAGAAATTCAAAAGGAAATGAAACAGATCGGAGGGAGCCTCAAAGGCTTTGATCCATCCCCCCAGGCAGCCGAACCACCTTCGCAAAGGCACACCTCAAAAGACACGTCCTTCCGGGATCGCTGCACAGCCCAGCCAGAAAAGAGGAACAGAAACAAACAGAACGAGAAGGCTGCAGAGGGGGACGGAGGGCCGGAAAGGAGCCTGCTGTCCAGCGATGGTATTTTACCGCTCCTTGCGCGTTAGCAGCCCCTTTCAGATGCTTAAGCCCAAATTCTCTCAGCCCTTAACAGCTTCAGTACCCGCGGCACCTAGTTTTTCCACGCTCTCCAGTCTTCCTCGCTCTTCCCGTCTCGGGCGAAAAGCCTCCCAGACCCCGTCTGTACTTACGCGCTTCCTTAAAACAGGATCGCCGAAATCAACCGAACGGGCTGAGCTGCTCCTCTTCCGCTCGCCGGCCCTCGGAACGTCAGCCTGCAAACGAATCGGACCACCGAGGTCACCGGCAGAGTCTCCTTTCGGAGCTCGCCCCCCCCCAAGCTTTAACGACGGTTTCCCAAGCGGGGCAAACGCAGGGCCTCCCTTCGGCCCCGGAACGGTTTTTATCGCGGGCTCCCAAGTCGCCGTTACGACACTAAGCGGCAAAGCAAGGCAAAGACAGCTGGGGTCGCAGCTTACCCACCTAGGCACGAAAATTCTTCTTTGAGGCCTCCCTCGCTGCTTTTGCCAGGTAAACACACCAAAACAAAGCTCCCGACAGGCAGCTGAGGCTTCGCATGGACCTCGGGGCCCCGCTAGCAACGGCGACGCCGGAGCCGCCGGGCTACCAGGCGCTATTCCCCCCCCCTCCCCTCCCCTCCCCTCCCCTCCCCTCCCCTCCCCTGCCGGCCCGCGAACCGCGGCTTATTACTCACGAGTCCGGGAAGGACGCCGCCGACCTTCCCGCGGCCGAAGGCTCCTCGTCAGGAGCGGGCAGAGAACCTTTCCGCCGGCATTCGGAGTCTCCCGGCCGCTCTCGACACCCGATAACTTGCCGAGAAAGGGCTGAGGGCGGGAGCCTGCAGTTCTTCACGGCAGCACACAGTCGTTCCCCGATGTGCCGAACGCCTAGCATTAACACAATTTAGAAATACAAAAATACCACCGCTACAGGGCGCAAAGCCAAGCTGAAATTTCGGCAGCCAAAGCAAACCTCTGCGCGCCCGACAGAACGAGCCACGTGCATCGGCGCCTACAGCTCCTCAAGGCTAGCGAGGCCTCGTGGGCGACGTTCCTCTGGCAGGCTGCGCAGCTGAACTCCCCCGTGTCGCCTAAGAGTCCGTGACGTGACGTATTCAAAGCTCAGCAGAAATTAACAATCCAAAGTTGTTTCTAAGCACAAAAGCGGATCTACTACACGAGAAGGAAGGAGTCCTAATTCCGCAAGGCTTTACCTTTTCTTCGAGCTGCCGTCTTCCTGCTGCCCCACATACCATTGCCAGGCAATTACCTGGGGTCGCGCTAAATGAGCCTTCCTGAAAGCCACCTCTTCGTTTTACAATTCGCACGCTTGCCTCTCCCTCTCTCTCTGGCCACCTGACCGCCGTTCCCCGAAGACGGGAATTTGCCGTCTTGGAGCTCTTAAAGCACGACGCTTCACAGATGCAGAGAGTCACGTGCACGGAAACGGATGGACGCAGCGTCCTTTCCGTAACGCGTACGCACCTTCCGTTAGATGTCGCTCATCTGTTATTCCGATCGCTATTACCGGCGAACCTTCCTCACCGGGAGGAACGGGGCTTTCCCTTTCGGGGCGACGGAGACGGCTCTCGCTCGGTTCCCTTTAATTTTATTACTTCGGCTCGCTTACGTTTCTCTGTCTCTTCAGCTTCAAGCCGTGGCAACGAATCTAAAAATTAAATATCCTATCTTTCCTTTTCTACGTACGCGTGTACGATAACAAAACAAAATACAACGACCGAAGCAAAACTAAGGCAGCTACGGTTAACAAGAGGCGCAGGGCAGCAACGGGTCGCTTAGTCCTCAGCGCTGCCTCCGGGAGGGAGGCCGAAAGAACGAACGTTCCGCATCAAGAGTTACCTTGGTTACCCGGGCCAGAACGCCTCCTACTGTCGCAGCTTCTGGGGAGATCGAGGGTCCGCTGCTGCGTTTTTGCTTCCTCCTTTCAGCCCGCCCCTTCGGGAGTAAGCGCAAAAAACCGCTCGCTCGTCCGGCTTTGCTCTTTGTCAGCATTTGCTATTGTCGGTTCCGCCTCTGTAACAAAGACAGAAAATTGCATTTCGCTTCCAACAAAACACTTCGATTTACACGCGTTCTTTTTCTCTTTCCCGTGGTTTTTTTTTTTTTTTTTTTCCTTTCCCCCCTTTCTTTCTTTTTCCTTCTTTCCCTCAAAGGAAAGGTCTTAATACACCGCTTTGCATCGTACGTTACGGGGTAAGCCGTTTGGAAACGCTACAGGGCCGACACCGCGCCGCAACCCTGCTCCGGGGCCCGCCTGCCCCCCCGCTCCGCTCCGCCGCGCCGCCTCCGCAGGGGCGAGCGCGTGCCCCGGCCCGCGCTGCCAACGAACTGGCGCCCTAAACGCCGCGCACGCAAAACGCAAAGTCACACCCGCGCTCCCGGCGCGGCGCCGGGTCCCAGCCCGCCCCCCCACTCGCCCCGCACCGCCGCCTCCACGCAGCGACGGCCGCAGCGGGCAGGATGCAGCCCGACGCCCCCCCGAACCTATGCGTTCGCCTCACCCGGGGGCCCCACATCCTTCACTCCACGCCACCTCCGCACTCACCCGCCGCCGCCGCCGAGCGAAAACGCCCTCCCTGCTCGCCGCCATCTTGCTTCCCCGCCGCCGCGCATGCGCCGCTCGCCAACGGACTGCGGCGGCAGTGACGCTTGAGCACCGCGCACGTGCCTGCCGGCTCGGACAGCGCGGGGGGGGGGAGCGAGGGGAGCGGGAGGGGAGCAGAGGGAGCCCGAGGGGCGGGGGGGAGCGAGGGGAGCCCGAGGGGCGGGGCGGAGTGCGAGGGGAGCGCGAGAGGCGGGGGGGAGCGGGAGGGGAGCAGGGGGGCCCGAGGAGCGGGGGGGAGCACGAGGGGAGCCCGAGAAGCGGGGGGGAGCGCAGGGGCGGGGGGGAGCGCGAGGGGACCAGGGGGAGCGCGAGGGGCGGGGCGGAGCGCGAGGGGAGCAAGGGGAGCCCGAGAGGAGCCTGAGAAGCAGGGGGGAGCCCGAGAAGCGGGGGGGAGCGCGAGGGGAGCAGGGGGAGTGCAAGGGGCGGGGCAGAGCGCGAGGGGAGCAAGGGGAGCCCGAGGAGCGGGGGGGAGCGTGAGAGGAGCCTGAGAAGCAGGGGGGAGCCCGAGAAGCGGGGGGGGAGCGCGAGGAGAGCCCGAGAAGCGGGGGGGAGCGCGAGGGGAGCAGGGGGAGCCCGAGGGGCGGGGCGGAGCGCGAGGGAAGCGCGAGAAGCGGGGGGGAGCGCGAGGGGCGGGGCGGAGCGCGAGGGGAACAGGGGGAGCCCGAGGGGCGGGGCGGAGCGCGAGGGGAGCCCGATAAGCGGGGGGGAGCGCGAGGGGAGCAGGGGGAGCGCGAGGGGAGCAGGGGGAGCCCGAGGAGCGGGGGGGGGGAGCGCGAGGGGAGCCCGAGAAGCAGGGGGGAGCGCGGGGGTGGGGGGGGAGCGCGAGGGGAGCCCGAGAAGCGGGGGGAGCGCGAGGGGCGGGTGGAGCGGGGAATCCCGAGGGGCGGGGGGGAGCCGGGGGAGCCCGAGGGGCGGGGGGGAGCACGAAGGGAGGCGAGACCCGCAATGGCATGCTCGCGCCGCGGCGCTGCAGCCGGGCGGCTCACGCGTGCGAACCGCAGCCCGCCGCGGCAGCCCGGGACTCCCAGCGAGCGCCCCGAGGCTGCCCGAGCCCGTGGCCGCTCCAAGAGCACCGGGAAGGGGCGACGAGCACGCTCCATTCGCTTACCCGTTACCGAAACGGCGGAGAGCAGCAGCAAACATGGCGACCGGCACTGAGCATGTGCGCGCCGGCTGTCTGCGCATGCGCGCCCCCCCCACCGGGTGCAGTACCGCTTTTTGGACACAGGGTGGCAGCAGTGAGCGCGGCGGAACGCTGTGCGCGTGCGCGCCCCCCCCATAGGGTGCAGTACCGATTTTTGGACACAGGGTGGCAGCAGTGAGCACGGCAGAACCCAGTGCGCACGCGCGCCCCCCCCACAGGGTGCAGTACCGATTTTTGGACACAGGGTGGCAGCAGTGAGCACGGCGGAACCCAGTGCGCACGCGCGCCCCCCTTTATCGTGCCGTACCGCTTTTTTGACGCCCCGAGGGCAGCAGGGCGCGCGGCCGGCCGCCGTGCGCCCGCGCGCCCCCCTTTCCGTGCCGTACCGCTTTTTTGACGCCCCGAGGGCAGCAGGGCGCGCGGCCGCCCCCGGCACGCACACACCGCTGCAGAGCCCCCCCGCCCGTCCGCCCTTTGCAGAGATTTCACCACCCTCGCCTCGGCTCATCTGCCCTTATTTACAGCGCCTGCTGCGAGGCGCAGCGTCGCCGCGTGTCGTGCTCGAGCCGCTGCTCCTAGAGGCTTCCGTAACAGCGCTTTCCTTTGAACATCGTTGCAAAATACTCCACAGACAAAAAAGAGTCAGAGGCTGCACTTAAAAAAACAAAACGAAAACAAAAAAACCACCCACCTACTTAACGGGACAATTTGCAAGCGTTCCAAGAAGCAGCCGTTCTTCTTTAGGACTTTCGACCTCTCGCCTTTACTGATCGTTAAACAAAATAAACAGCCCAAAGCAAGCCGCGCTATTTGCTTGACAGACTGCTCGGTTTTTATTATTAAACGGTACGAGATGCTGGCACGCGGCATGTCTTCTTCGGATTCTTGGGCTGACGTTCCTTCGGCCGCACGCACGCGGTCAAAGGCGTCTTTTTCACGTCCCGCCGTCAGGGCCTCCCCAGCAATTCCCGCAGCGACTCCCCCCTCGGGACAAACAGCTCGAGGACACGCACGGTCTTGCTAAAAGAACGGGGGGGGGGGGGGAACAAACGCGTGCGCTGAGCGCGGCACTCGCAGACCCGATCTTCGGGTCCAAAAGAAAACTCTCTAAAGCGGACCCGGCGGGCCAAAGAGGTCCCTTCTTTGCGCCACGCTTCTTTCCTCGCACAGACGTCGGCCGCCTCTGCCCGCTCTCACGGTATCCCCTACCGGCAAGGACACGGCGAAACGTTTCGGAAACGACGGCGTTTCCCAGAAGCGTTTCCGCCGCCTTGGGAAAACGGCCGAAGGAGAGGCTTACGCGGGGCGCGTAGCTAGAAAGAACGCTCCGCACAAAGGCCTAAAATGACCAGCCCGGAGCAGGGATCCCGGGCTCTCCGGGAGCGCAGGAGTTCTCACGTCCTTACTGAGCAGAGACCGCTGCCCGTGAAACACGAGACGCCGCAGCGACGCCGATCGTTGGAGGGAAGCCTGCAATAAGAGCGAAAGAAAAGCAGACGTTGAGGACAAAGACCAAGTTACGAGCCCCTCGCGATTCAGACACGCTTCTAGATTTACCGCCTATTTCAAGGCGCGCCTTCGGCAATTCCGTCCAATTGATTTTCCCCGAAGCCCGAGACGCGGACGAAACGCCTCTCAAAGGAAGGTACGGCATAACCGCTCTGGCCTATAAACTACCGGTTTCGACGCAGGAAAAGCACAGGGAAAGCACTAGCGTTCCCCCCAAGAAACCACGTCCAAGCGGACCGATGAAGTAGGCCCCAAGTCTGTAAAGGAGCCCGTTTTTGGGCTGGTCGCGAGCTGGAATACGCCGTTCTCCTTCTCACTAACAACCTCCCGTAGAGACCGGCAGCTGTACAGCGCCTTCTACGCTACACGGAGGAGTCGGATAGCGGGCAGATGCCGCGTCCCGAATGCGCAACTAGAGATTGGAACGCACGGACGTAAACAAACGCCCGTGACGTAGCGGAGGTCTAGCGTATTCACGTTTACCGTGCGTCAGTTCTCCTCTGCGGACAGGCCGTTCCATCTTCTTTACTCGTTAGCTGACAGACGCCCTAGGGAGAAAGCAAAGAAAGGAAGAAATTCAAAAGGAAATGAAACAGATCGGAGGGAGCCTCAAAGGCTTTGATCCATCCCCCCAGGCAGCCGAACCAACCTTCGCAAAGGCACACCTCAAAAGACACGTCCTTCCGGGATCGCTGCACAGCCCAGCCAGAAAAGAGGAACAGAAACAAACAGAACGAGAAGGCTGCAGAGGGGGACGGAGGGCCGGAAAGGAGCCTGCTGTCCAGCGATGGTATTTTACCCGCTCCTTGCGCGTTAGCAGCCCCTTTCAGATGCTTAAGCCCAAATTCTCTCAGCCCTTAACAGCTTCAGTACCCGCGGCACCTAGTTTTTCCACGCTCTCCAGTCTCCTCGCTCTTTCCCGTCTCGGGCGAAAAGCCTCCCAGACCCCGTCTGTACTTACGCGCTTCCTTAAAACAGGATCGCCGAAATCAACCGAACGGGCTGAGCTGCTCCTCTTCCGCTCGCCGGCCCTCGGAACGTCAGCCTGCAAACGAATCGGACCACCGAGGTCACCGGCAGTCTCCTTTCGGAGCTCGCCCCCCCCCCCAAGCTTTAACGACGGTTTCCCAAGCGGGGCAAACGCAGGGCCTCCCTTCGGCCCCGGAACGGTTTTTTATCGCGGGCTCCCAAGTCGCCGTTACGACACTAAGCGGCAAAGCAAGGCAAAGACAGCTGGGGTCGCAGCTTACCCACCTAGGCACGAAAATTCTTCTTTGAGGCCTCCCTCGCTGCTTTTGCCAGGTAAACACACCAAAACAAAGCTCCCGACAGGCAGCTGAGGCTTCGCATGGACCTCGGGGCCCCGCTAGCAACGGCGACGCCGGAGCCGCCGGGCTACCAGGCGCTATTCCCCCCCCCCCTCCCCTCCCCTCCCCTCCCCTCCCCTCCCCTGCCGGCCCGCGAACCGCGGCTTATTACTCACGAGTCCGGGAAGGACGCCGCCCGACCTTCCCGCGGCCGAAGGCTCCTCGTCAGGAGCGGGCAGAGAACCTTTCCGCCGGCATTCGGAGTCTCCCGGCCGCTCTCGACACCCGATAACTTGCCGAGAAAGGGCTGAGGGCGGGAGCCTGCAGTTCTTCACGGCAGCACACAGTCGTTCCCCGATGTGCCGAACGCCTAGCATTAACACAATTTAGAAATACAAAATACCACCGCTACAGGGCGCAAAGCCAAGCTGAAATTTCGGCAGCCAAAGCAAACCTCTGCGCGCCCGACAGAACGAGCCACGTGCATCGGCGCCTACAGCTCCTCAAGGCTAGCGAGGCCTCGTGGGCGACGTTCCTCTGGCAGGCTGCGCAGCTGAACTCCCCCGTGTCGCCTAAGAGTCCGTGACGTGACGTATTCAAAGCTCAGCAGAAATTAACAATCCAAAGTTGTTTCTAAGCACAAAAGCGGATCTACTACACGAGAAGGAAGGAGTCCTAATTCCGCAAGGCTTTACCTTTTCTTCGAGCTGCCGTCTTCCTGCTGCCCCAAAGACCATTGCCAGGCAATTAACCTGGGGTCGCGCTAAATGAGCCTTCCTGAAAGCCACCTCTTCGTTTTACAATTCGCACGCTTGCCTCTCCCTCTCTCTCTGGCCACCTGACCGCCGTTCCCCGAAGACGGGAATTTGCCGTCTTGGAGCTCTTAAAGCACGACGCTTCACAGATGCAGAGAGTCACGCGCACGGAAACGGATGGACGCAGCGTCCTTTCCGTAACGCGTACGCACCTTCCGTTAGATGTCGCTCATCTGTTATTCCGATCGCTATTACCGGCGAACCTTCCTCACCGGGAGGAACGGGCTTTCCCTTTCGGGGCGACGGAGACGGCTCTCGCTCGGTTCCCTTTAATTTTATTACTTCGGCTCGCTTACGTTTCTCTGTCTCTTCAGCTTCAGCCGTGGCAACGAATCTAAAAATTAAATATCCTATCTTTCCTTTTCTACGTACGCGTGTACGATAACAAAACAAAATACAAACGACCGAAGCAAAACTAAGGCAGCTACGGTTAACAAGAGGCGCAGGGCAGCAACGGGTCGCTTAGTCCTCAGCGCTGCCTCCGGGAGGGAGGCCGAAAGAACGAACGTTCCGCATCAAGAGTTACCTTGGTTACCCGGGCCAGAACGCCTCCTACTGTCGCAGCTTCTGGGGAGATCGAGGGTCCGCTGCTGCATTTTTGCTTCCTCCTTTCAGCCCGCCCCTTCGGGAGTAAGCGCAAAAAACCGCTCGCTCGTCCGGCTTTGCTCTTTGTCAGCATTTGCTATTGTCGGTTCCGCCTCTGTAACAAAGACAGAAAATTGCATTTCGCTTCCAACAAAACACTTCGATTTACACGCGTTCTTTTTCTCTTTCCCGTGGTTTTTTTTTTTTTTTTTTCTTTCCCCCCTTTCTTTCTTTTTCCTTCTTTCCCTCAAAGGAAAGGTCTTAATACACCGCTTTGCATCGTACGTTACGGGGTAAGCCGTTTGGAAACGCTACAGGGCCGACGCCGCGCCGCAACCCTGCTCCGGGGCCCGCCTGCCCCCCCGCTCCGCTCCGCCGCGCCGCCTCCGCAGGGGCGAGCGCGTGCCCCGGCCCGCGCTGCCAACGAACTGGCGCCCTAAACGCCGCGCACGCAAAACGCAAAGTCACACCCGCGCTCCCGGCGCGGCGCCGGGTCCCAGCCCGCCCCCCCACTCGCCCCGCACCGCCGCCTCCACGCAGCGACGGCCGCAGCGGGCAGGATGCAGCCCGACGCCCCCCGAACCTATGCGTTCGCCTCACCCGGGGGCCCCACATCCTTCACTCCACGCCACCTCCGCACTCACCCGCCGCCGCCGCCGAGCGAAAACGCCCTCCCTGCTCGCCGCCATCTTGCTTCCCCGCCGCCGCGCATGCGCCGCTCGCCAACGGACTGCGGCGGCAGTGACGCTTGAGCACCGCGCACGTGCCGGCTCGGACAGCGCGGGGGGGGGGAGCGAGGGGAGCGGGAGGGGAGCAGAGGGAGCCCGAGGGGCGGGGGGGGAGCGAGGGGAGCCCGAGGGGCGGGGCGGAGTGCGAGGGGAGCGCGAGAGGCGGGGGGGAGCGGGAGGGGAGCAGGGGGGCCCGAGGAGCGGGGGGGAGCACGAGGGGAGCCCGAGAAGCGGGGGGGAGCGCGGGGGCGGGGGGGAGCGCGAGGGGACCAGGGGGAGCGCGAGGGGCGGGGCGGAGCGCGAGGGGAGCAAGGGGAGCCCGAGAGGAGCCTGAGAAGCAGGGGGGAGCCCGAGAAGCGGGGGGGAGCGCGAGGGGAGCAGGGGGAGTGCAAGGGGCGGGGCAGAGCGCGAGGGGAGCAAGGGGAGCCCGAGGAGCGGGGGGGAGCGTGAGAGGAGCCTGAGAAGCAGGGGGGAGCCCGAGAAGCGGGGGGGAGCGCGAGGGGAGCAGGGGGAGCCCGAGGGGCGGGGCGGAGCGCGAGGGGAGCGCGAGGGGCGGGGCGGAGCGCGAGGGGAGCCCGAGAAGCGGGGGGGAGCGCGAGGGGCGGGTGGAGCGGGGAATCCCGAGGGGCGGGGGGGAGCCGGGGGAGCCCGAGGGGCGGGGGGGAGCACGAAGGGAGGCGAGACCCGCAATGGCATGCTCGCGCCGCGGCGCTGCAGCCGGGCGGCTCACGCGTGCGAACCGCAGCCCGCCGCGGCAGCCCGGGACTCCCAGCGAGCGCCCCGAGGCTGCCCGAGCCCGTGGCCGCTCCAAGAGCACCGGGAAGGGGCGACGAGCACGCTCCATTCGCTTACCCGTTACCGAAACGGCGGAGAGCAGCAGCAAACATGGCGACCGGCACTGAGCATGTGCGCGCCGGCTGTCTGCGCATGCGCGCCCCCCCCACCGGGTGCAGTACCGCTTTTTGGACACAGGGTGGCAGCAGTGAGCGCGGCGGAACGCTGTGCGCACGCGAGCCCCCCCCATAGGGTGCAGTACCGATTTTTGGACACAGGGTGGCAGCAGTGAGCACGGCGGAACCCAGTGCGCACGCGCGCCCCCCTTTATCGTGCCGTACCGCTTTTTGACGCCCCGAGGGCAGCAGGGCGCGCGGCCGGCCGCCGTGCGCCCGCGCGCCCCCCTTTCCGTGCCGTACCGCTTTTTTGACGCCCCGCGGGCAGCAGGGCGCGCGGCCGCCCCCGGCACGCACACACCGCTGCAGAGCCCCCCCGCCCGTCCGCCCTTTGCAGAGATTTCACCACCCTCGCCTCGGCTCATCTGCCCTTATTTACAGCGCCTGCTGCGAGGCGCAGCGTCGCCGCGTGTCGTGCTCGAGCCGCTGCTCCTAGAGGCTTCCGTAACAGCGCTTTCCTTTGAACATCGTTGCAAAATACTCCACAGACAAAAAAGAGTCAGAGGCTGCACTTAAAAAAACAAAACGAAAACAAAAAAACCACCCACCTACTTAACGGGACAATTTGCAAGCGTTCCAAGAAGCAGCCGTTCTTCTTTAGGACTTTCGACCTCTCGCCTTTACTGATCGTTAAACAAAATAAACAGCCCAAAGCAAGCCGCGCTATTTGCTTGACAGACTGCTCGGTTTTTATTATTAAACGGTACGAGATGCTGGCACGCGGCATGTCTTCTTCGGATTCTTGGGCTGACGTTCCTTCGGCCGCACGCACGCGGTCAAAGGCGTCTTTTTCACGTCCCGCCGTCAGGGCCTCCCCAGCAATTCCCGCAGCGACTCCCCCCTCGGGACAAACAGCTCGAGGACACGCACGGTCTTGCTAAAAGAACGGGGGGGGGGGGGGGGAACAAACGCGTGCGCTGAGCGCGGCACTCGCAGACCCGATCTTCGGGTCCAAAAGAAAACTCTCTAAAGCGGACCCGGCGGGCCAAAGAGGTCCCTTCTTTGCGCCACGCTTCTTTCCTCGCACAGACGTCGGCCGCCTCTGCCCGCTCTCACGGTATCCCCTACCGGCAAGGACACGGCGAAACGTTTCGGAAACGACGGCGTTTCCCAGAAGCGTTTCCGCCGCCTTGGGAAAACGGCCGAAGGAGAGGCTCACGCGGGGCGCGTAGCTAGAAAGAACGCTCCGCACAAAGGCCTAAAATGACCAGCCCGGAGCAGGGATCCCGGGCTCTCCGGGAGCGCAGGAGTTCTCACGTCCTTACTGAGCAGAGACCGCTGCCCGTGAAACACGAGACGCCGCAGCGACGCCGATCGTTGGAGGGAAGCCTGCAATAAGAGCGAAAGAAAAGCAGACGTTGAGGACAAAGAGCAAGTTACGAGCCCCTCGCGATTCAGACACGCTTCTAGATTTACCGCCTATTTCAAGGCGCGCCTTCGGCAATTCCGTCCAATTGATTTTCCCCGAAGCCCGAGACGCGGACGAAACGCCTCTCAAAGGAAGGTACGGCATAACCGCTCTGGCCTATAAACTACCGGTTTCGACGCAGGAAAAGCACAGGGAAAGCACTAGCGTTCCCCCCAAGAAACCACGTCCAAGCGGACCGATGAAGTAGGCCCCAAGTCTGAAAGCGGACCTAAAGGAGCCCGTTTGGCGGTCGCGAGCTGGAATACGCCGTTCTCCTTCTCACTAACAACCTCCCGTAGAGACCGGCAGCTGTACAGCGCCTTCTACGCTACACGGAGGAGTCGGATAGCGGGCAGATGCCGCGTCCCGAATGCGCAACTAGAGATTGGAACGCACGGACGTAAACAAACGCCCGTGACGTAGCGGAGGTCTAGCGTATTCACGTTTACCGTGCGTCAGTTCTCCTCTGCGGACAGGCCGTTCCATCTTCTTTACTCGTTAGCTGACAGACGCCCTAGGAGAAAGCAAAGAAAGGAAGAAATTCAAAAGGAAATGAAACAGATCGGAGGGAGCCTCAAAGGCTTTGATCCATCCCCCCAGGCAGCCGAACCACCTTCGCAAAGGCACACCTCAAAAGACACGTCCTTCCGGGATCGCTGCACAGCCCAGCCAGAAAAGAGGAACAGAAACAAACAGAACGAGAAGGCTGCAGAGGGGGACGGAGGGCCGGAAAGGAGCCTGCTGTCCAGCGATGGTATTTTACCGCTCCTTGCGCGTTAGCAGCCCCTTTCAGATGCTTAAGCCCAAATTCTCTCAGCCCTTAACAGCTTCAGTACCCGCGGCACCTAGTTTTTCCACGCTCTCCAGTCTTCCTCGCTCTTTCCCGTCTCGGGCGAAAAGCCTCCCAGACCCCGTCTGTACTTACGCGCTTCCTTAAAACAGGATCGCCGAAATCAACCGAACGGGCTGAGCTGCTCCTCTTCCGCTCGCCGGCCCTCGGAACGTCAGCCTGCAAACGAATCGGACCACCGAGGTCACCGGCAGAGTCTCCTTTCGGAGCTCGCCCCCCCCCAAGCTTTAACGACGGTTTCCCAAGCGGGGCAAACGCAGGGCCTCCCTTCGGCCCCGGAACGGTTTTTATCGCGGGCTCCCAAGTCGCCGTTACGACACTAAGCGGCAAAGCAAGGCAAAGACAGCTGGGGTCGCAGCTTACCCACCTAGGCACGAAAATTCTTCTTTGAGGCCTCCCTCGCTGCTTTTGCCAGGTAAACACACCAAAACAAAGCTCCCGACAGGCAGCTGAGGCTTCGCATGGACCTCGGGGCCCCGCTAGCAACGGCGACGCCGGAGCCGCCGGGCTACCAGGCGCTATTCCCCCCCCCCTCCCCTCCCCTCCCCTCCCCTCCCCTCCCCTCCCCTGCCGGCCCGCGAACCGCGGCTTATTACTCACGAGTCCGGGAAGGACGCCGCCGACCTTCCCGCGGCCGAAGGCTCCTCGTCAGGAGCGGGCAGAGAACCTTTCCGCCGGCATTCGGAGTCTCCCGGCCGCTCTCGACACCCGATAACTTGCCGAGAAAGGGCTGAGGGC
This sequence comes from Apteryx mantelli, assembly GCF_036417845.1. Classification (NCBI taxonomy): domain Eukaryota; kingdom Metazoa; phylum Chordata; class Aves; order Apterygiformes; family Apterygidae; genus Apteryx; species Apteryx mantelli. Next base: position 67,487 of record NW_027118583.1, on the reverse strand, counting down.
GGGAGCCTGCAGTTCTTCACGGCAGCACACAGTCGTTCCCCGATGTGCCGAACGCCTAGCATTAACACAATTTAGAAATACAAAAATACCACCGCTACAGGGCGCAAAGCCAAGCTGAAATTTCGGCAGCCAAAGCAAACCTCTGCGCGCCCGACAGAACGAGCCACGTGCATCGGCGCCTACAGCTCCTCAAGGCTAGCGAGGCCTCGTGGGCGACGTTCCTCTGGCAGGCTGCGCAGCTGAACTCCCCCGTGTCGCCTAAGAGTCCGTGACGTGACGTATTCAAAGCTCAGCAGAAATTAACAATCCAAAGTTGTTTCTAAGCACAAAAGCGGATCTACTACACGAGAAGGAAGGAGTCCTAATTCCGCAAGGCTTTACCTTTTCTTCGAGCTGCCGTCTTCCTGCTGCCCCACATACCATTGCCAGGCAATTAACCTGGGGTCGCGCTAAATGAGCCTTCCTGAAAGCCACCTCTTCGTTTTACAATTCGCACGCTTGCCTCTCCCTCTCTCTCTGGCCACCTGACCGCCGTTCCCCGAAGACGGGAATTTGCCGTCTTGGAGCTCTTAAAGCACGACGCTTCACAGATGCAGAGAGTCACGTGCACGGAAACGGATGGACGCAGCGTCCTTTCCGTAACGCGTACGCACCTTCCGTTAGATGTCGCTCATCTGTTATTCCGATCGCTATTACCGGCGAACCTTCCTCACCGGGAGGAACGGGCTTTCCCTTTCGGGGCGACGGAGACGGCTCTCGCTCGGTTCCCTTTAATTTTATTACTTCGGCTCGCTTACGTTTCTCTGTCTCTTCAGCTTCAGCCGTGGCAACGAATCTAAAAATTAAATATCCTATCTTTCCTTTTCTACGTACGCGTGTACGATAACAAAACAAAATACAAACGACCGAAGCAAAACTAAGGCAGCTACGGTTAACAAGAGGCGCAGGGCAGCAACGGGTCGCTTAGTCCTCAGCGCTGCCTCCGGGAGGGAGGCCGAAAGAACGAACGTTCCGCATCAAGAGTTACCTTGGTTACCCGGGCCAGAACGCCTCCTACTGTCGCAGCTTCTGGGGAGATCGAGGGTCCGCTGCTGCGTTTTTGCTTCCTCCTTTCAGCCCGCCCCTTCGGGAGTAAGCGCAAAAAACCGCTCGCTCGTCCGGCTTTGCTCTTTGTCAGCATTTGCTATTGTCGGTTCCGCCTCTGTAACAAAGACAGAAAATTGCATTTCGCTTCCAACAAAACACTTCGATTTACACGCGTTCTTTTTCTCTTTCCCGTGGTTTTTTTTTTTTTTTTTTCCTTTCCCCCCTTTCTTTCTTTTTCCTTCTTTCCCTCAAAGGAAAGGTCTTAATACACCGCTTTGCATCGTACGTTACGGGGTAAGCCGTTTGGAAACGCTACAGGGCCGACGCCGCGCCGCAACCCTGCTCCGGGGCCCGCCTGCCCCCCCGCTCCGCTCCGCCGCGCCGCCTCCGCAGGGGCGAGCGCGTGCCCCGGCCCGCGCTGCCAACGAACTGGCGCCCTAAACGCCGCGCACGCAAAACGCAAAGTCACACCCGCGCTCCCGGCGCGGCGCCGGGTCCCAGCCCGCCCCCCCACTCGCCCCGCACCGCCGCCTCCACGCAGCGACGGCCGCAGCGGGCAGGATGCAGCCCGACGCCCCCCGAACCTATGCGTTCGCCTCACCCGGGGGCCCCACATCCTTCACTCCACGCCACCTCCGCACTCACCCGCCGCCGCCGCCGAGCGAAAACGCCCTCCCTGCTCGCCGCCATCTTGCTTCCCCGCCGCCGCGCATGCGCCGCTCGCCAACGGACTGCGGCGGCAGTGACGCTTGAGCACCGCGCACGTGCCGGCTCGGACAGCGCGGGGGGGGGGAGCGAGGGGAGCGGGAGGGGAGCAGAGGGAGCCCGAGGGGCGGGGGGGAGCGAGGGGAGCCCGAGGGGCGGGGCGGAGTGCGAGGGGAGCGCGAGAGGCGGGGGGGAGCGGGAGGGGAGCAGGGGGGCCCGAGGAGCGGGGGGGAGCACGAGGGGAGCCCGAGAAGCGGGGGGGAGCGCGGGGGCGGGGGGGAGCGCGAGGGGACCAGGGGGAGCGCGAGGGGCGGGGCGGAGCGCGAGGGGAGCAAGGGGAGCCCGAGAGGAGCCTGAGAAGCAGGGGGGAGCCCGAGAAGCGGGGGGGAGCGCGAGGGGAGCAGGGGGAGTGCAAGGGGCGGGGCAGAGCGCGAGGGGAGCAAGGGGAGCCCGAGGAGCGGGGGGGAGCGTGAGAGGAGCCTGAGAAGCAGGGGGGAGCCCGAGAAGCGGGGGGGAGCGCGAGGAGAGCCCGAGAAGCGGGGGGGAGCGCGAGGGGAGCAGGGGGAGCCCGAGGGGCGGGGCGGAGCGCGAGGGAAGCGCGAGAAGCGGGGGGGAGCGCGAGGGGCGGGGCGGAGCGCGAGGGGAACAGGGGGAGCCCGAGGGGCGGGGCGGAGCGCGAGGGGAGCCCGATAAGCGGGGGGGAGCGCGAGGGGAGCAGGGGGAGCGCGAGGGGAGCAGGGGGAGCCCGAGGAGCGGGGGGGGGAGCGCGAGGGGAGCCCGAGAAGCAGGGGGGAGCGCGGGGGTGGGGGGGAGCGCGAGGGGAGCCCGAGAAGCGGGGGGAGCGCGAGGGGCGGGTGGAGCGGGGAATCCCGAGGGGCGGGGGGGAGCCGGGGGAGCCCGAGGGGCGGGGGGGAGCACGAAGGGAGGCGAGACCCGCAATGGCATGCTCGCGCCGCGGCGCTGCAGCCGGGCGGCTCACGCGTGCGAACCGCAGCCCGCCGCGGCAGCCCGGGACTCCCAGCGAGCGCCCCGAGGCTGCCCGAGCCCGTGGCCGCTCCAAGAGCACCGGGAAGGGGCGACGAGCACGCTCCATTCGCTTACCCGTTACCGAAACGGCGGAGAGCAGCAGCAAACATGGCGACCGGCACTGAGCATGTGCGCGCCGGCTGTCTGCGCATGCGCGCCCCCCCCACCGGGTGCAGTACCGCTTTTTGGACACAGGGTGGCAGCAGTGAGCGCGGCGGAACGCTGTGCGCGTGCGCGCCCCCCCCATAGGGTGCAGTACCGATTTTTGGACACAGGGTGGCAGCAGTGAGCACGGCAGAACCCAGTGCGCACGCGCGCCCCCCCCACAGGGTGCAGTACCGATTTTTGGACACAGGGTGGCAGCAGTGAGCACGGCGGAACCCAGTGCGCACGCGCGCCCCCCTTTATCGTGCCGTACCGCTTTTTTGACGCCCCGAGGGCAGCAGGGCGCGCGGCCGGCCGCCGTGCGCCCGCGCGCCCCCCTTTCCGTGCCGTACCGCTTTTTTGACGCCCCGAGGGCAGCAGGGCGCGCGGCCGCCCCCGGCACGCACACACCGCTGCAGAGCCCCCCCGCCCGTCCGCCCTTTGCAGAGATTTCACCACCCTCGCCTCGGCTCATCTGCCCTTATTTACAGCGCCTGCTGCGAGGCGCAGCGTCGCCGCGTGTCGTGCTCGAGCCGCTGCTCCTAGAGGCTTCCGTAACAGCGCTTTCCTTTGAACATCGTTGCAAAATACTCCACAGACAAAAAAGAGTCAGAGGCTGCACTTAAAAAAACAAAACGAAAACAAAAAAACCACCCACCTACTTAACGGGACAATTTGCAAGCGTTCCAAGAAGCAGCCGTTCTTCTTTAGGACTTTCGACCTCTCGCCTTTACTGATCGTTAAACAAAATAAACAGCCCAAAGCAAGCCGCGCTATTTGCTTGACAGACTGCTCGGTTTTTATTATTAAACGGTACGAGATGCTGGCACGCGGCATGTCTTCTTCGGATTCTTGGGCTGACGTTCCTTCGGCCGCACGCACGCGGTCAAAGGCGTCTTTTTCACGTCCCGCCGTCAGGGCCTCCCCAGCAATTCCCGCAGCGACTCCCCCCTCGGGACAAACAGCTCGAGGACACGCACGGTCTTGCTAAAAGAACGGGGGGGGGGGGGGAACAAACGCGTGCGCTGAGCGCGGCACTCGCAGACCCGATCTTCGGGTCCAAAAGAAAACTCTCTAAAGCGGACCCGGCGGGCCAAAGAGGTCCCTTCTTTGCGCCACGCTTCTTTCCTCGCACAGACGTCGGCCGCCTCTGCCCGCTCTCACGGTATCCCCTACCGGCAAGGACACGGCGAAACGTTTCGGAAACGACGGCGTTTCCCAGAAGCGTTTCCGCCGCCTTGGGAAAACGGCCGAAGGAGAGGCTTACGCGGGGCGCGTAGCTAGAAAGAACGCTCCGCACAAAGGCCTAAAATGACCAGCCCGGAGCAGGGATCCCGGGCTCTCCGGGAGCGCAGGAGTTCTCACGTCCTTACTGAGCAGAGACCGCTGCCCGTGAAACACGAGACGCCGCAGCGACGCCGATCGTTGGAGGGAAGCCTGCAATAAGAGCGAAAGAAAAGCAGACGTTGAGGACAAAGACCAAGTTACGAGCCCCTCGCGATTCAGACACGCTTCTAGATTTACCGCCTATTTCAAGGCGCGCCTTCGGCAATTCCGTCCAATTGATTTTCCCCGAAGCCCGAGACGCGGACGAAACGCCTCTCAAAGGAAGGTACGGCATAACCGCTCTGGCCTATAAACTACCGGTTTCGACGCAGGAAAAGCACAGGGAAAGCACTAGCGTTCCCCCCAAGAAACCACGTCCAAGCGGACCGATGAAGTAGGCCCCAAGTCTGAAAGCGGACCTAAAGGAGCCCGTTTGGCGGTCGCGAGCTGGAATACGCCGTTCTCCTTCTCACTAACAACCTCCCGTAGAGACCGGCAGCTGTACAGCGCCTTCTACGCTACACGGAGGAGTCGGATAGCGGGCAGATGCCGCGTCCCGAATGCGCAACTAGAGATTGGAACGCACGGACGTAAACAAACGCCCGTGACGTAGCGGAGGTCTAGCGTATTCACGTTTACCGTGCGTCAGTTCTCCTCTGCGGACAGGCCGTTCCATCTTCTTTACTCGTTAGCTGACAGACGCCCTAGGAGAAAGCAAAGAAAGGAAGAAATTCAAAAGGAAATGAAACAGATCGGAGGGAGCCTCAAAGGCTTTGATCCATCCCCCCAGGCAGCCGAACCACCTTCGCAAAGGCACACCTCAAAAGACACGTCCTTCCGGGATCGCTGCACAGCCCAGCCAGAAAAGAGGAACAGAAACAAACAGAACGAGAAGGCTGCAGAGGGGGACGGAGGGCCGGAAAGGAGCCTGCTGTCCAGCGATGGTATTTTACCGCTCCTTGCGCGTTAGCAGCCCCTTTCAGATGCTTAAGCCCAAATTCTCTCAGCCCTTAACAGCTTCAGTACCCGCGGCACCTAGTTTTTCCACGCTCTCCAGTCTTCCTCGCTCTTTCCCGTCTCGGGCGAAAAGCCTCCCAGACCCCGTCTGTACTTACGCGCTTCCTTAAAACAGGATCGCCGAAATCAACCGAACGGGCTGAGCTGCTCCTCTTCCGCTCGCCGGCCCTCGGAACGTCAGCCTGCAAACGAATCGGACCACCGAGGTCACCGGCAGTCTCCTTTCGGAGCTCGCCCCCCCCCCAAGCTTTAACGACGGTTTCCCAAGCGGGGCAAACGCAGGGCCTCCCTTCGGCCCCGGAACGGTTTTTATCGCGGGCTCCCAAGTCGCCGTTACGACACTAAGCGGCAAAGCAAGGCAAAGACAGCTGGGGTCGCAGCTTACCCACCTAGGCACGAAAATTCTTCTTTGAGGCCTCCCTCGCTGCTTTTGCCAGGTAAACACACCAAAACAAAGCTCCCGACAGGCAGCTGAGGCTTCGCATGGACCTCGGGGCCCCGCTAGCAACGGCGACGCCGGAGCCGCCGGGCTACCAGGCGCTATTCCCCCCCCCTCCCCTCCCCTCCCCTCCCCTCCCCTCCCCTGCCGGCCCGCGAACCGCGGCTTATTACTCACGAGTCCGGGAAGGACGCCGCCGACCTTCCCGCGGCCGAAGGCTCCTCGTCAGGAGCGGGCAGAGAACCTTTCCGCCGGCATTCGGAGTCTCCCGGCCGCTCTCGACACCCGATAACTTGCCGAGAAAGGGCTGAGGGCGGGAGCCTGCAGTTCTTCACGGCAGCACACAGTCGTTCCCCGATGTGCCGAACGCCTAGCATTAACACAATTTAGAAATACAAAAATACCACCGCTACAGGGCGCAAAGCCAAGCTGAAATTTCGGCAGCCAAAGCAAACCTCTGCGCGCCCGACAGAACGAGCCACGTGCATCGGCGCCTACAGCTCCTCAAGGCTAGCGAGGCCTCGTGGGCGACGTTCCTCTGGCAGGCTGCGCAGCTGAACTCCCCCGTGTCGCCTAAGAGTCCGTGACGTGACGTATTCAAAGCTCAGCAGAAATTAACAATCCAAAGTTGTTTCTAAGCACAAAAGCGGATCTACTACACGAGAAGGAAGGAGTCCTAATTCCGCAAGGCTTTACCTTTTCTTCGAGCTGCCGTCTTCCTGCTGCCCCAAAGACCATTGCCAGGCAATTAACCTGGGGTCGCGCTAAATGAGCCTTCCTGAAAGCCACCTCTTCGTTTTACAATTCGCACGCTTGCCTCTCCCTCTCTCTCTGGCCACCTGACCGCCGTTCCCCGAAGACGGGAATTTGCCGTCTTGGAGCTCTTAAAGCACGACGCTTCACAGATGCAGAGAGTCACGCGCACGGAAACGGATGGACGCAGCGTCCTTTCCGTAACGCGTACGCACCTTCCGTTAGATGTCGCTCATCTGTTATTCCGATCGCTATTACCGGCGAACCTTCCTCACCGGGAGGAACGGGCTTTCCCTTTCGGGGCGACGGAGACGGCTCTCGCTCGGTTCCCTTTAATTTTATTACTTCGGCTCGCTTACGTTTCTCTGTCTCTTCAGCTTCAGCCGTGGCAACGAATCTAAAAATTAAATATCCTATCTTTCCTTTTCTACGTACGCGTGTACGATAACAAAACAAAATACAAACGACCGAAGCAAAACTAAGGCAGCTACGGTTAACAAGAGGCGCAGGGCAGCAACGGGTCGCTTAGTCCTCAGCGCTGCCTCCGGGAGGGAGGCCGAAAGAACGAACGTTCCGCATCAAGAGTTACCTTGGTTACCCGGGCCAGAACGCCTCCTACTGTCGCAGCTTCTGGGGAGATCGAGGGTCCGCTGCTGCATTTTTGCTTCCTCCTTTCAGCCCGCCCCTTCGGGAGTAAGCGCAAAAAACCGCTCGCTCGTCCGGCTTTGCTCTTTGTCAGCATTTGCTATTGTCGGTTCCGCCTCTGTAACAAAGACAGAAAATTGCATTTCGCTTCCAACAAAACACTTCGATTTACACGCGTTCTTTTTCTCTTTCCCGTGGTTTTTTTTTTTTTTTTTTCTTTCCCCCCTTTCTTTCTTTTTCCTTCTTTCCCTCAAAGGAAAGGTCTTAATACACCGCTTTGCATCGTACGTTACGGGGTAAGCCGTTTGGAAACGCTACAGGGCCGACGCCGCGCCGCAACCCTGCTCCGGGGCCCGCCTGCCCCCCCGCTCCGCTCCGCCGCGCCGCCTCCGCAGGGGCGAGCGCGTGCCCCGGCCCGCGCTGCCAACGAACTGGCGCCCTAAACGCCGCGCACGCAAAACGCAAAGTCACACCCGCGCTCCCGGCGCGGCGCCGGGTCCCAGCCCGCCCCCCCACTCGCCCCGCACCGCCGCCTCCACGCAGCGACGGCCGCAGCGGGCAGGATGCAGCCCGACGCCCCCCGAACCTATGCGTTCGCCTCACCCGGGGGCCCCACATCCTTCACTCCACGCCACCTCCGCACTCACCCGCCGCCGCCGCCGAGCGAAAACGCCCTCCCTGCTCGCCGCCATCTTGCTTCCCCGCCGCCGCGCATGCGCCGCTCGCCAACGGACTGCGGCGGCAGTGACGCTTGAGCACCGCGCACGTGCCGGCTCGGACAGCGCGGGGGGGGGGAGCGAGGGGAGCGGGAGGGGAGCAGAGGGAGCCCGAGGGGCGGGGGGGAGCGAGGGGAGCCCGAGGGGCGGGGCGGAGTGCGAGGGGAGCGCGAGAGGCGGGGGGGAGCGGGAGGGGAGCAGGGGGGCCCGAGGAGCGGGGGGGAGCACGAGGGGAGCCCGAGAAGCGGGGGGGAGCGCGGGGGCGGGGGGGAGCGCGAGGGGACCAGGGGGAGCGCGAGGGGCGGGGCGGAGCGCGAGGGGAGCAAGGGGAGCCCGAGAGGAGCCTGAGAAGCAGGGGGGAGCCCGAGAAGCGGGGGGGAGCGCGAGGGGAGCAGGGGGAGTGCAAGGGGCGGGGCAGAGCGCGAGGGGAGCAAGGGGAGCCCGAGGAGCGGGGGGGAGCGTGAGAGGAGCCTGAGAAGCAGGGGGGAGCCCGAGAAGCGGGGGGGAGCGCGAGGGGAGCAGGGGGAGCCCGAGGGGCGGGGCGGAGCGCGAGGGGAGCGCGAGGGGCGGGGCGGAGCGCGAGGGGAGCCCGAGAAGCGGGGGGGAGCGCGAGGGGCGGGTGGAGCGGGGAATCCCGAGGGGCGGGGGGGAGCCGGGGGAGCCCGAGGGGCGGGGGGGAGCACGAAGGGAGGCGAGACCCGCAATGGCATGCTCGCGCCGCGGCGCTGCAGCCGGGCGGCTCACGCGTGCGAACCGCAGCCCGCCGCGGCAGCCCGGGACTCCCAGCGAGCGCCCCGAGGCTGCCCGAGCCCGTGGCCGCTCCAAGAGCACCGGGAAGGGGCGACGAGCACGCTCCATTCGCTTACCCGTTACCGAAACGGCGGAGAGCAGCAGCAAACATGGCGACCGGCACTGAGCATGTGCGCGCCGGCTGTCTGCGCATGCGCGCCCCCCCCACCGGGTGCAGTACCGCTTTTTGGACACAGGGTGGCAGCAGTGAGCGCGGCGGAACGCTGTGCGCACGCGAGCCCCCCCCATAGGGTGCAGTACCGATTTTTGGACACAGGGTGGCAGCAGTGAGCACGGCGGAACCCAGTGCGCACGCGCGCCCCCCTTTATCGTGCCGTACCGCTTTTTGACGCCCCGAGGGCAGCAGGGCGCGCGGCCGGCCGCCGTGCGCCCGCGCGCCCCCCTTTCCGTGCCGTACCGCTTTTTTGACGCCCCGCGGGCAGCAGGGCGCGCGGCCGCCCCCGGCACGCACACACCGCTGCAGAGCCCCCCCGCCCGTCCGCCCTTTGCAGAGATTTCACCACCCTCGCCTCGGCTCATCTGCCCTTATTTACAGCGCCTGCTGCGAGGCGCAGCGTCGCCGCGTGTCGTGCTCGAGCCGCTGCTCCTAGAGGCTTCCGTAACAGCGCTTTCCTTTGAACATCGTTGCAAAATACTCCACAGACAAAAAAGAGTCAGAGGCTGCACTTAAAAAAACAAAACGAAAACAAAAAAACCACCCACCTACTTAACGGGACAATTTGCAAGCGTTCCAAGAAGCAGCCGTTCTTCTTTAGGACTTTCGACCTCTCGCCTTTACTGATCGTTAAACAAAATAAACAGCCCAAAGCAAGCCGCGCTATTTGCTTGACAGACTGCTCGGTTTTTATTATTAAACGGTACGAGATGCTGGCACGCGGCATGTCTTCTTCGGATTCTTGGGCTGACGTTCCTTCGGCCGCACGCACGCGGTCAAAGGCGTCTTTTTCACGTCCCGCCGTCAGGGCCTCCCCAGCAATTCCCGCAGCGACTCCCCCCTCGGGACAAACAGCTCGAGGACACGCACGGTCTTGCTAAAAGAACGGGGGGGGGGGGGGGAACAAACGCGTGCGCTGAGCGCGGCACTCGCAGACCCGATCTTCGGGTCCAAAAGAAAACTCTCTAAAGCGGACCCGGCGGGCCAAAGAGGTCCCTTCTTTGCGCCACGCTTCTTTCCTCGCACAGACGTCGGCCGCCTCTGCCCGCTCTCACGGTATCCCCTACCGGCAAGGACACGGCGAAACGTTTCGGAAACGACGGCGTTTCCCAGAAGCGTTTCCGCCGCCTTGGGAAAACGGCCGAAGGAGAGGCTCACGCGGGGCGCGTAGCTAGAAAGAACGCTCCGCACAAAGGCCTAAAATGACCAGCCCGGAGCAGGGATCCCGGGCTCTCCGGGAGCGCAGGAGTTCTCACGTCCTTACTGAGCAGAGACCGCTGCCCGTGAAACACGAGACGCCGCAGCGACGCCGATCGTTGGAGGGAAGCCTGCAATAAGAGCGAAAGAAAAGCAGACGTTGAGGACAAAGAGCAAGTTACGAGCCCCTCGCGATTCAGACACGCTTCTAGATTTACCGCCTATTTCAAGGCGCGCCTTCGGCAATTCCGTCCAATTGATTTTCCCCGAAGCCCGAGACGCGGACGAAACGCCTCTCAAAGGAAGGTACGGCATAACCGCTCTGGCCTATAAACTACCGGTTTCGACGCAGGAAAAGCACAGGGAAAGCACTAGCGTTCCCCCCAAGAAACCACGTCCAAGCGGACCGATGAAGTAGGCCCCAAGTCTGAAAGCGGACCTAAAGGAGCCCGTTTGGCGGTCGCGAGCTGGAATACGCCGTTCTCCTTCTCACTAACAACCTCCCGTAGAGACCGGCAGCTGTACAGCGCCTTCTACGCTACACGGAGGAGTCGGATAGCGGGCAGATGCCGCGTCCCGAATGCGCAACTAGAGATTGGAACGCACGGACGTAAACAAACGCCCGTGACGTAGCGGAGGTCTAGCGTATTCACGTTTACCGTGCGTCAGTTCTCCTCTGCGGACAGGCCGTTCCATCTTCTTTACTCGTTAGCTGACAGACGCCCTAGGAGAAAGCAAAGAAAGGAAGAAATTCAAAAGGAAATGAAACAGATCGGAGGGAGCCTCAAAGGCTTTGATCCATCCCCCCAGGCAGCCGAACCACCTTCGCAAAGGCACACCTCAAAAGACACGTCCTTCCGGGATCGCTGCACAGCCCAGCCAGAAAAGAGGAACAGAAACAAACAGAACGAGAAGGCTGCAGAGGGGGACGGAGGGCCGGAAAGGAGCCTGCTGTCCAGCGATGGTATTTTACCGCTCCTTGCGCGTTAGCAGCCCCTTTCAGATGCTTAAGCCCAAATTCTCTCAGCCCTTAACAGCTTCAGTACCCGCGGCACCTAGTTTTTCCACGCTCTCCAGTCTTCCTCGCTCTTTCCCGTCTCGGGCGAAAAGCCTCCCAGACCCCGTCTGTACTTACGCGCTTCCTTAAAACAGGATCGCCGAAATCAACCGAACGGGCTGAGCTGCTCCTCTTCCGCTCGCCGGCCCTCGGAACGTCAGCCTGCAAACGAATCGGACCACCGAGGTCACCGGCAGAGTCTCCTTTCGGAGCTCGCCCCCCCCCAAGCTTTAACGACGGTTTCCCAAGCGGGGCAAACGCAGGGCCTCCCTTCGGCCCCGGAACGGTTTTTATCGCGGGCTCCCAAGTCGCCGTTACGACACTAAGCGGCAAAGCAAGGCAAAGACAGCTGGGGTCGCAGCTTACCCACCTAGGCACGAAAATTCTTCTTTGAGGCCTCCCTCGCTGCTTTTGCCAGGTAAACACACCAAAACAAAGCTCCCGACAGGCAGCTGAGGCTTCGCATGGACCTCGGGGCCCCGCTAGCAACGGCGACGCCGGAGCCGCCGGGCTACCAGGCGCTATTCCCCCCCCCTCCCCTCCCCTCCCCTCCCCTCCCCTCCCCTGCCGGCCCGCGAACCGCGGCTTATTACTCACGAGTCCGGGAAGGACGCCGCCGACCTTCCCGCGGCCGAAGGCTCCTCGTCAGGAGCGGGCAGAGAACCTTTCCGCCGGCATTCGGAGTCTCCCGGCCGCTCTCGACACCCGATAACTTGCCGAGAAAGGGCTGAGGGCGGGAGCCTGCAGTTCTTCACGGCAGCACACAGTCGTTCCCCGATGTGCCGAACGCCTAGCATTAACACAATTTAGAAATACAAAAATACCACCGCTACAGGGCGCAAAGCCAAGCTGAAATTTCGGCAGCCAAAGCAAACCTCTGCGCGCCCGACAGAACGAGCCACGTGCATCGGCGCCTACAGCTCCTCAAGGCTAGCGAGGCCTCGTGGGCGACGTTCCTCTGGCAGGCTGCGCAGCTGAACTCCCCCGTGTCGCCTAAGAGTCCGTGACGTGACGTATTCAAAGCTCAGCAGAAATTAACAATCCAAAGTTGTTTCTAAGCACAAAAGCGGATCTACTACACGAGAAGGAAGGAGTCCTAATTCCGCAAGGCTTTACCTTTTCTTCGAGCTGCCGTCTTCCTGCTGCCCCAAAGACCATTGCCAGGCAATTAACCTGGGGTCGCGCTAAATGAGCCTTCCTGAAAGCCACCTCTTCGTTTTACAATTCGCACGCTTGCCTCTCCCTCTCTCTCTGGCCACCTGACCGCCGTTCCCCGAAGACGGGAATTTGCCGTCTTGGAGCTCTTAAAGCACGACGCTTCACAGATGCAGAGAGTCACGCGCACGGAAACGGATGGACGCAGCGTCCTTTCCGTAACGCGTACGCACCTTCCGTTAGATGTCGCTCATCTGTTATTCCGATCGCTATTACCGGCGAACCTTCCTCACCGGGAGGAACGGGCTTTCCCTTTCGGGGCGACGGAGACGGCTCTCGCTCGGTTCCCTTTAATTTTATTACTTCGGCTCGCTTACGTTTCTCTGTCTCTTCAGCTTCAGCCGTGGCAACGAATCTAAAAATTAAATATCCTATCTTTCCTTTTCTACGTACGCGTGTACGATAACAAAACAAAATACAAACGACCGAAGCAAAACTAAGGCAGCTACGGTTAACAAGAGGCGCAGGGCAGCAACGGGTCGCTTAGTCCTCAGCGCTGCCTCCGGGAGGGAGGCCGAAAGAACGAACGTTCCGCATCAAGAGTTACCTTGGTTACCCGGGCCAGAACGCCTCCTACTGTCGCAGCTTCTGGGGAGATCGAGGGTCCGCTGCTGCGTTTTTGCTTCCTCCTTTCAGCCCGCCCCTTCGGGAGTAAGCGCAAAAAACCGCTCGCTCGTCCGGCTTTGCTCTTTGTCAGCATTTGCTATTGTCGGTTCCGCCTCTGTAACAAAGACAGAAAATTGCATTTCGCTTCCAACAAAACACTTCGATTTACACGCGTTCTTTTTCTCTTTCCCGTGGTTTTTTTTTTTTTTTTTTCCTTTCCCCCCTTTCTTTCTTTTTCCTTCTTTCCCTCAAAGGAAAGGTCTTAATACACCGCTTTGCATCGTACGTTACGGGGTAAGCCGTTTGGAAACGCTACAGGGCCGACGCCGCGCCGCAACCCTGCTCCGGGGCCCGCCTGCCACCCCGCTCCGCTCCGCCGCGCCGCCTCCGCAGGGGCGAGCGCGTGCCCCGGCCCGCGCTGCCAACGAACTGGCGCCCTAAACGCCGCGCACGCAAAACGCAAAGTCACACCCGCGCTCCCGGCGCGGCGCCGGGTCCCAGCCCGCCCCCCCACTCGCCCCGCACCGCCGCCTCCACGCAGCGACGGCCGCAGCGGGCAGGATGCAGCCCGACGCCCCCCGAACCTATGCGTTCGCCTCACCCGGGGGCCCCACATCCTTCACTCCACGCCACCTCCGCACTCACCCGCCGCCGCCGCCGAGCGAAAACGCCCTCCCTGCTCGCCGCCATCTTGCTTCCCCGCCGCCGCGCATGCGCCGCTCGCCAACGGACTGCGGCGGCAGTGACGCTTGAGCACCGCGCACGTGCCGGCTCGGACAGCGCGGGGGGGGGGAGCGAGGGGAGCGGGAGGGGCGGGGGGGAGCGAGGGGAGCGGGAGGGGAGCAGAGGGAGCCCGAGGGGCGGGGGGGAGCGAGGGGAGCCCGAGGGGCGGGGCGGAGTGCGAGGGGAGCGCGAGAGGCGGGGGGGAGCGGGAGGGGAGCAGGGGGGCCCGAGGAGCGGGGGGGAGCACGAGGGGAGCCCGAGAAGCGGGGGGGAGCGCGGGGGCGGGGGGGAGCGCGAGGGGACCAGGGGGAGCGCGAGGGGCGGGGCGGAGCGCGAGGGGAGCAAGGGGAGCCCGAGAGGAGCCTGAGAAGCAGGGGGGAGCCCGAGAAGCGGGGGGGAGCGCGAGGGGAGCAGGGGGAGTGCAAGGGGCGGGGCAGAGCGCGAGGGGAGCAAGGGGAGCCCGAGGAGCGGGGGGGAGCGTGAGAGGAGCCTGAGAAGCAGGGGGGAGCCCGAGAAGCGGGGGGGAGCGCGAGGAGAGCCCGAGAAGCGGGGGGGAGCGCGAGGGGAGCAGGGGGAGCCCGAGGGGCGGGGCGGAGCGCGAGGGAAGCGCGAGAAGCGGGGGGGAGCGCGAGGGGCGGGGCGGAGCGCGAGGGGAACAGGGGGAGCCCGAGGGGCGGGGCGGAGCGCGAGGGGAGCCCGATAAGCGGGGGGGAGCGCGAGGGGAGCAGGGGGAGCGCGAGGGGAGCAGGGGGAGCCCGAGGAGCGGGGGGGGGAGCGCGAGGGGAGCCCGAGAAGCAGGGGGGGAGCGCGGGGGTGGGGGGGAGCGCGAGGGGAGCCCGAGAAGCGGGGGGAGCGCGAGGGGCGGGTGGAGCGGGGAATCCCGAGGGGCGGGGGGGAGCCGGGGGAGCCCGAGGGGCGGGGGGGAGCACGAAGGGAGGCGAGACCCGCAATGGCATGCTCGCGCCGCGGCGCTGCAGCCGGGCGGCTCACGCGTGCGAACCGCAGCCCGCCGCGGCAGCCCGGGACTCCCAGCGAGCGCCCCGAGGCTGCCCGAGCCCGTGGCCGCTCCAAGAGCACCGGGAAGGGGCGACGAGCACGCTCCATTCGCTTACCCGTTACCGAAACGGCGGAGAGCAGCAGCAAACATGGCGACCGGCACTGAGCATGTGCGCGCCGGCTGTCTGCGCATGCGCGCCCCCCCCACCGGGTGCAGTACCGCTTTTTGGACACAGGGTGGCAGCAGTGAGCGCGGCGGAACGCTGTGCGCGTGCGCGCCCCCCCCATAGGGTGCAGTACCGATTTTTGGACACAGGGTGGCAGCAGTGAGCACGGCAGAACCCAGTGCGCACGCGCGCCCCCCCCACAGGGTGCAGTACCGATTTTTGGACACAGGGTGGCAGCAGTGAGCACGGCGGAACCCAGTGCGCACGCGCGCCCCCCTTTATCGTGCCGTACCGCTTTTTTGACGCCCCGAGGGCAGCAGGGCGCGCGGCCGGCCGCCGTGCGCCCGCGCGCCCCCCTTTCCGTGCCGTACCGCTTTTTTGACGCCCCGAGGGCAGCAGGGCGCGCGGCCGCCCCCGGCACGCACACACCGCTGCAGAGCCCCCCCGCCCGTCCGCCCTTTGCAGAGATTTCACCACCCTCGCCTCGGCTCATCTGCCCTTATTTACAGCGCCTGCTGCGAGGCGCAGCGTCGCCGCGTGTCGTGCTCGAGCCGCTGCTCCTAGAGGCTTCCGTAACAGCGCTTTCCTTTGAACATCGTTGCAAAATACTCCACAGACAAAAAAGAGTCAGAGGCTGCACTTAAAAAAACAAAACGAAAACAAAAAAACCACCCACCTACTTAACGGGACAATTTGCAAGCGTTCCAAGAAGCAGCCGTTCTTCTTTAGGACTTTCGACCTCTCGCCTTTACTGATCGTTAAACAAAATAAACAGCCCAAAGCAAGCCGCGCTATTTGCTTGACAGACTGCTCGGTTTTTATTATTAAACGGTACGAGATGCTGGCACGCGGCATGTCTTCTTCGGATTCTTGGGCTGACGTTCCTTCGGCCGCACGCACGCGGTCAAAGGCGTCTTTTTCACGTCCCGCCGTCAGGGCCTCCCCAGCAATTCCCGCAGCGACTCCCCCCTCGGGACAAACAGCTCGAGGACACGCACGGTCTTGCTAAAAGAACGGGGGGGGGGGGAACAAACGCGTGCGCTGAGCGCGGCACTCGCAGACCCGATCTTCGGGTCCAAAAGAAAACTCTCTAAAGCGGACCCGGCGGGCCAAAGAGGTCCCTTCTTTGCGCCACGCTTCTTTCCTCGCACAGACGTCGGCCGCCTCTGCCCGCTCTCACGGTATCCCCTACCGGCAAGGACACGGCGAAACGTTTCGGAAACGACGGCGTTTCCCAGAAGCGTTTCCGCCGCCTTGGGAAAACGGCCGAAGGAGAGGCTCACGCGGGGCGCGTAGCTAGAAAGAACGCTCCGCACAAAGGCCTAAAATGACCAGCCCGGAGCAGGGATCCCGGGCTCTCCGGGAGCGCAGGAGTTCTCACGTCCTTACTGAGCAGAGACCGCTGCCCGTGAAACACGAGACGCCGCAGCGACGCCGATCGTTGGAGGGAAGCCTGCAATAAGAGCGAAAGAAAAGCAGACGTTGAGGACAAAGACCAAGTTACGAGCCCCTCGCGATTCAGACACGCTTCTAGATTTACCGCCTATTTCAAGGCGCGCCTTCGGCAATTCCGTCCAATTGATTTTCCCCGAAGCCCGAGACGCGGACGAAACGCCTCTCAAAGGAAGGTACGGCATAACCGCTCTGGCCTATAAACTACCGGTTTCGACGCAGGAAAAGCACAGGGAAAGCACTAGCGTTCCCCCCAAGAAACCACGTCCAAGCGGACCGATGAAGTAGGCCCCAAGTCTGAAAGCGGACCTAAAGGAGCCCGTTTGGCGGTCGCGAGCTGGAATACGCCGTTCTCCTTCTCACTAACAACCTCCCGTAGAGACCGGCAGCTGTACAGCGCCTTCTACGCTACACGGAGGAGTCGGATAGCGGGCAGATGCCGCGTCCCGAATGCGCAACTAGAGATTGGAACGCACGGACGTAAACAAACGCCCGTGACGTAGCGGAGGTCTAGCGTATTCACGTTTACCGTGCGTCAGTTCTCCTCTGCGGACAGGCCGTTCCATCTTCTTTACTCGTTAGCTGACAGACGCCCTAGGAGAAAGCAAAGAAAGGAAGAAATTCAAAAGGAAATGAAACAGATCGGAGGGAGCCTCAAAGGCTTTGATCCATCCCCCCAGGCAGCCGAACCACCTTCGCAAAGGCACACCTCAAAAGACACGTCCTTCCGGGATCGCTGCACAGCCCAGCCAGAAAAGAGGAACAGAAACAAACAGAACGAGAAGGCTGCAGAGGGGGACGGAGGGCCGGAAAGGAGCCTGCTGTCCAGCGATGGTATTTTACCGCTCCTTGCGCGTTAGCAGCCCCTTTCAGATGCTTAAGCCCAAATTCTCTCAGCCCTTAACAGCTTCAGTACCCGCGGCACCTAGTTTTTCCACGCTCTCCAGTCTTCCTCGCTCTTTCCCGTCTCGGGCGAAAAGCCTCCCAGACCCCGTCTGTACTTACGCGCTTCCTTAAAACAGGATCGCCGAAATCAACCGAACGGGCTGAGCTGCTCCTCTTCCGCTCGCCGGCCCTCGGAACGTCAGCCTGCAAACGAATCGGACCACCGAGGTCACCGGCAGTCTCCTTTCGGAGCTCGCCCCCCCCCCAAGCTTTAACGACGGTTTCCCAAGCGGGGCAAACGCAGGGCCTCCCTTCGGCCCCGGAACGGTTTTTATCGCGGGCTCCCAAGTCGCCGTTACGACACTAAGCGGCAAAGCAAGGCAAAGACAGCTGGGGTCGCAGCTTACCCACCTAGGCACGAAAATTCTTCTTTGAGGCCTCCCTCGCTGCTTTTGCCAGGTAAACACACCAAAACAAAGCTCCCGACAGGCAGCTGAGGCTTCGCATGGACCTCGGGGCCCCGCTAGCAACGGCGACGCCGGAGCCGCCGGGCTACCAGGCGCTATTCCCCCCCCCTCCCCTCCCCTCCCCTCCCCTGCCGGCCCGCGAACCGCGGCTTATTACTCACGAGTCCGGGAAGGACGCCGCCGACCTTCCCGCGGCCGAAGGCTCCTCGTCAGGAGCGGGCAGAGAACCTTTCCGCCGGCATTCGGAGTCTCCCGGCCGCTCTCGACACCCGATAACTTGCCGAGAAAGGGCTGAGGGCGGGAGCCTGCAGTTCTTCACGGCAGCACACAGTCGTTCCCCGATGTGCCGAACGCCTAGCATTAACACAATTTAGAAATACAAAAATACCACCGCTACAGGGCGCAAAGCCAAGCTGAAATTTCGGCAGCCAAAGCAAACCTCTGCGCGCCCGACAGAACGAGCCACGTGCATCGGCGCCTACAGCTCCTCAAGGCTAGCGAGGCCTCGTGGGCGACGTTCCTCTGGCAGGCTGCGCAGCTGAACTCCCCCGTGTCGCCTAAGAGTCCGTGACGTGACGTATTCAAAGCTCAGCAGAAATTAACAATCCAAAGTTGTTTCTAAGCACAAAAGCGGATCTACTACACGAGAAGGAAGGAGTCCTAATTCCGCAAGGCTTTACCTTTTCTTCGAGCTGCCGTCTTCCTGCTGCCCCAAAGACCATTGCCAGGCAATTAACCTGGGGTCGCGCTAAATGAGCCTTCCTGAAAGCCACCTCTTCGTTTTACAATTCGCACGCTTGCCTCTCCCTCTCTCTCTGGCCACCTGACCGCCGTTCCCCGAAGACGGGAATTTGCCGTCTTGGAGCTCTTAAAGCACGACGCTTCACAGATGCAGAGAGTCACGCGCACGGAAACGGATGGACGCAGCGTCCTTTCCGTAACGCGTACGCACCTTCCGTTAGATGTCGCTCATCTGTTATTCCGATCGCTATTACCGGCGAACCTTCCTCACCGGGAGGAACGGGCTTTCCCTTTCGGGGCGACGGAGACGGCTCTCGCTCGGTTCCCTTTAATTTTATTACTTCGGCTCGCTTACGTTTCTCTGTCTCTTCAGCTTCAGCCGTGGCAACGAATCTAAAAATTAAATATCCTATCTTTCCTTTTCTACGTACGCGTGTACGATAACAAAACAAAATACAAACGACCGAAGCAAAACTAAGGCAGCTACGGTTAACAAGAGGCGCAGGGCAGCAACGGGTCGCTTAGTCCTCAGCGCTGCCTCCGGGAGGGAGGCCGAAAGAACGAACGTTCCGCATCAAGAGTTACCTTGGTTACCCGGGCCAGAACGCCTCCTACTGTCGCAGCTTCTGGGGAGATCGAGGGTCCGCTGCTGCATTTTTGCTTCCTCCTTTCAGCCCGCCCCTTCGGGAGTAAGCGCAAAAAACCGCTCGCTCGTCCGGCTTTGCTCTTTGTCAGCATTTGCTATTGTCGGTTCCGCCTCTGTAACAAAGACAGAAAATTGCATTTCGCTTCCAACAAAACACTTCGATTTACACGCGTTCTTTTTCTCTTTCCCGTGTTTTTTTTTTTTTTTTTTTTCTTTCCCCCCTTTCTTTCTTTTTCCTTCTTTCCCTCAAAGGAAAGGTCTTAATACACCGCTTTGCATCGTACGTTACGGGGTAAGCCGTTTGGAAACGCTACAGGGCCGACGCCGCGCCGCAACCCTGCTCCGGGGCCCGCCTGCCCCCCCGCTCCGCTCCGCCGCGCCGCCTCCGCAGGGGCGAGCGCGTGCCCCGGCCCGCGCTGCCAACGAACTGGCGCCCTAAACGCCGCGCACGCAAAACGCAAAGTCACACCCGCGCTCCCGGCGCGGCGCCGGGTCCCAGCCCGCCCCCCCACTCGCCCCGCACCGCCGCCTCCACGCAGCGACGGCCGCAGCGGGCAGGATGCAGCCCGACGCCCCCCGAACCTATGCGTTCGCCTCACCCGGGGGCCCCACATCCTTCACTCCACGCCACCTCCGCACTCACCCGCCGCCGCCGCCGAGCGAAAACGCCCTCCCTGCTCGCCGCCATCTTGCTTCCCCGCCGCCGCGCATGCGCCGCTCGCCAACGGACTGCGGCGGCAGTGACGCTTGAGCACCGCGCACGTGCCGGCTCGGACAGCGCGGGGGGGGGGAGCGAGGGGAGCGGGAGGGGCGGGGGGGAGCGAGGGGAGCGGGAGGGGAGCAGAGGGAGCCCGAGGGGCGGGGGGGAGCGAGGGGAGCCCGAGGGGCGGGGCGGAGTGCGAGGGGAGCGCGAGAGGCGGGGGGGAGCGGGAGGGGAGCAGGGGGGCCCGAGGAGCGGGGGGGAGCACGAGGGGAGCCCGAGAAGCGGGGGGGAGCGCGGGGGCGGGGGGGAGCGCGAGGGGACCAGGGGGAGCGCGAGGGGCGGGGCGGAGCGCGAGGGGAGCAAGGGGAGCCCGAGAGGAGCCTGAGAAGCAGGGGGGAGCCCGAGAAGCGGGGGGGAGCGCGAGGGGAGCAGGGGGAGTGCAAGGGGCGGGGCAGAGCGCGAGGGGAGCAAGGGGAGCCCGAGGAGCGGGGGGGAGCGTGAGAGGAGCCTGAGAAGCAGGGGGGAGCCCGAGAAGCGGGGGGGAGCGCGAGGAGAGCCCGAGAAGCGGGGGGGAGCGCGAGGGGAGCAGGGGGAGCCCGAGGGGCGGGGCGGAGCGCGAGGGGAGCGCGAGGGGCGGGGCGGAGCGCGAGGGGAGCAGGGGGAGCCCGAGGGGCGGGGCGGAGCGCGAGGGGAGCCCGAGAAGCGGGGGGGGAGCGCGAGGGGCGGGTGGAGCGGGGAATCCCGAGGGGCGGGGGGGAGCCGGGGGAGCCCGAGGGGCGGGGGGGAGCACGAAGGGAGGCGAGACCCGCAATGGCATGCTCGCGCCGCGGCGCTGCAGCCGGGCGGCTCACGCGTGCGAACCGCAGCCCGCCGCGGCAGCCCGGGACTCCCAGCGAGCGCCCCGAGGCTGCCCGAGCCCGTGGCCGCTCCAAGAGCACCGGGAAGGGGCGACGAGCACGCTCCATTCGCTTACCCGTTACCGAAACGGCGGAGAGCAGCAGCAAACATGGCGACCGGCACTGAGCATGTGCGCGCCGGCTGTCTGCGCATGCGCGCCCCCCCCACCGGGTGCAGTACCGCTTTTTGGACACAGGGTGGCAGCAGTGAGCGCGGCGGAACGCTGTGCGCACGCGAGCCCCCCCCATAGGGTGCAGTACCGATTTTTGGACACAGGGTGGCAGCAGTGAGCACGGCAGAACCCAGTGCGCACGCGCGCCCCCCCCCACAGGGTGCAGTACCGATTTTTGGACACAGGGTGGCAGCAGTGAGCACGGCGGAACCCAGTGCGCACGCGCGCCCCCCTTTATCGTGCCGTACCGCTTTTTGACGCCCCGAGGGCAGCAGGGCGCGCGGCCGGCCGCCGTGCGCCCGCGCGCCCCCCTTTCCGTGCCGTACCGCTTTTTTGACGCCCCGAGTGCAGCAGGGCGCGCGGCCGCCCCCGGCACGCACACACTGCTGCAGAGCCCCCCCGCCCGTCCGCCCTTTGCAGAGATTTCACCACCCTCGCCTCGGCTCATCTGCCCTTATTTACAGCGCCTGCTGCGAGGCGCAGCGTCGCCGCGTGTCGTGCTCGAGCCGCTGCTCCTAGAGGCTTCCGTAACAGCGCTTTCCTTTGAACATCGTTGCAAAATACTCCACAGACAAAAAAGAGTCAGAGGCTGCACTTAAAAAAACAAAACGAAAACAAAAAAACCACCCACCTACTTAACGGGACAATTTGCAAGCGTTCCAAGAAGCAGCCGTTCTTCTTTAGGACTTTCGACCTCTCGCCTTTACTGATCGTTAAACAAAATAAACAGCCCAAAGCAAGCCGCGCTATTTGCTTGACAGACTGCTCGGTTTTTATTATTAAACGGTACGAGATGCTGGCACGCGGCATGTCTTCTTCGGATTCTTGGGCTGACGTTCCTTCGGCCGCACGCACGCGGTCAAAGGCGTCTTTTTCACGTCCCGCCGTCAGGGCCTCCCCAGCAATTCCCGCAGCGACTCCCCCCTCGGGACAAACAGCTCGAGGACACGCACGGTCTTGCTAAAAGAACGGGGGGGGGGGGGGGAACAAACGCGTGCGCTGAGCGCGGCACTCGCAGACCCGATCTTCGGGTCCAAAAGAAAACTCTCTAAAGCGGACCCGGCGGGCCAAAGAGGTCCCTTCTTTGCGCCACGCTTCTTTCCTCGCACAGACGTCGGCCGCCTCTGCCCGCTCTCACGGTATCCCCTACCGGCAAGGACACGGCGAAACGTTTCGGAAACGACGGCGTTTCCCAGAAGCGTTTCCGCCGCCTTGGGAAAACGGCCGAAGGAGAGGCTCACGCGGGGCGCGTAGCTAGAAAGAACGCTCCGCACAAAGGCCTAAAATGACCAGCCCGGAGCAGGGATCCCGGGCTCTCCGGGAGCGCAGGAGTTCTCACGTCCTTACTGAGCAGAGACCGCTGCCCGTGAAACACGAGACGCCGCAGCGACGCCGATCGTTGGAGGGAAGCCTGCAATAAGAGCGAAAGAAAAGCAGACGTTGAGGACAAAGAGCAAGTTACGAGCCCCTCGCGATTCAGACACGCTTCTAGATTTACCGCCTATTTCAAGGCGCGCCTTCGGCAATTCCGTCCAATTGATTTTCCCCGAAGCCCGAGACGCGGACGAAACGCCTCTCAAAGGAAGGTACGGCATAACCGCTCTGGCCTATAAACTACCGGTTTCGACGCAGGAAAAGCACAGGGAAAGCACTAGCGTTCCCCCCAAGAAACCACGTCCAAGCGGACCGATGAAGTAGGCCCCAAGTCTGAAAGCGGACCTAAAGGAGCCCGTTTGGCGGTCGCGAGCTGGAATACACCGTTCTCCTTCTCACTAACAACCTCCCGTAGAGACCGGCAGCTGTACAGCGCCTTCTACGCTACACGGAGGAGTCGGATAGCGGGCAGATGCCGCGTCCCGAATGCGCAACTAGAGATTGGAACGCACGGACGTAAACAAACGCCCGTGACGTAGCGGAGGTCTAGCGTATTCACGTTTACCGTGTGTCAGTTCTCCTCTGCGGACAGGCCGTTCCATCTTCTTTACTCGTTAGCTGACAGACGCCCTAGGAGAAAGCAAAGAAAGGAAGAAATTCAAAAGGAAATGAAACAGATCGGAGGGAGCCTCAAAGGCTTTGATCCATCCCCCCAGGCAGCCGAACCACCTTCGCAAAGGCACACCTCAAAAGACACGTCCTTCCGGGATCGCTGCACAGCCCAGCCAGAAAAGAGGAACAGAAACAAACAGAACGAGAAGGCTGCAGAGGGGGACGGAGGGCCGGAAAGGAGCCTGCTGTCCAGCGATGGTATTTTACCGCTCCTTGCGCGTTAGCAGCCCCTTTCAGATGCTTAAGCCCAAATTCTCTCAGCCCTTAACAGCTTCAGTACCCGCGGCACCTAGTTTTTCCACGCTCTCCAGTCTTCCTCGCTCTTTCCCGTCTCGGGCGAAAAGCCTCCCAGACCCCGTCTGTACTTACGCGCTTCCTTAAAACAGGATCGCCGAAATCAACCGAACGGGCTGAGCTGCTCCTCTTCCGCTCGCCGGCCCTCGGAACGTCAGCCTGCAAACGAATCGGACCACCGAGGTCACCGGCAGAGTCTCCTTTCGGAGCTCGCCCCCCCCCCAAGCTTTAACGACGGTTTCCCAAGCGGGGCAAACGCAGGGCCTCCCTTCGGCCCCGGAACGGTTTTTATCGCGGGCTCCCAAGTCGCCGTTACGACACTAAGCGGCAAAGCAAGGCAAAGACAGCTGGGGTCGCAGCTTACCCACCTAGGCACGAAAATTCTTCTTTGAGGCCTCCCTCGCTGCTTTTGCCAGGTAAACACACCAAAACAAAGCTCCCGACAGGCAGCTGAGGCTTCGCATGGACCTCGGGGCCCCGCTAGCAACGGCGACGCCGGAGCCGCCGGGCTACCAGGCGCTATTCCCCCCCCCTCCCCTCCCCTCCCCTCCCCTCCCCTCCCCTGCCGGCCCGCGAACCGCGGCTTATTACTCACGAGTCCGGGAAGGACGCCGCCGACCTTCCCGCGGCCGAAGGCTCCTCGTCAGGAGCGGGCAGAGAACCTTTCCGCCGGCATTCGGAGTCTCCCGGCCGCTCTCGACACCCGATAACTTGCCGAGAAAGGGCTGAGGGCGGGAGCCTGCAGTTCTTCACGGCAGCACACAGTCGTTCCCCGATGTGCCGAACGCCTAGCATTAACACAATTTAGAAATACAAAAATACCACCGCTACAGGGCGCAAAGCCAAGCTGAAATTTCGGCAGCCAAAGCAAACCTCTGCGCGCCCGACAGAACGAGCCACGTGCATCGGCGCCTACAGCTCCTCAAGGCTAGCGAGGCCTCGTGGGCGACGTTCCTCTGGCAGGCTGCGCAGCTGAACTCCCCCGTGTCGCCTAAGAGTCCGTGACGTGACGTATTCAAAGCTCAGCAGAAATTAACAATCCAAAGTTGTTTCTAAGCACAAAAGCGGATCTACTACACGAGAAGGAAGGAGTCCTAATTCCGCAAGGCTTTACCTTTTCTTCGAGCTGCCGTCTTCCTGCTGCCCCACATACCATTGCCAGGCAATTAACCTGGGGTCGCGCTAAATGAGCCTTCCTGAAAGCCACCTCTTCGTTTTACAATTCGCACGCTTGCCTCTCCCTCTCTCTCTGGCCACCTGACCGCCGTTCCCCGAAGACGGGAATTTGCCGTCTTGGAGCTCTTAAAGCACGACGCTTCACAGATGCAGAGAGTCACGCGCACGGAAACGGATGGACGCAGCGTCCTTTCCGTAACGCGTACGCACCTTCCGTTAGATGTCGCTCATCTGTTATTCCGATCGCTATTACCGGCGAACCTTCCTCACCGGGAGGAACGGGCTTTCCCTTTCGGGGCGACGGAGACGGCTCTCGCTCGGTTCCCTTTAATTTTATTACTTCGGCTCGCTTACGTTTCTCTGTCTCTTCAGCTTCAGCCGTGGCAACGAATCTAAAAATTAAATATCCTATCTTTCCTTTTCTACGTACGCGTGTACGATAACAAAACAAAATACAAACGACCGAAGCAAAACTAAGGCAGCTACGGTTAACAAGAGGCGCAGGGCAGCAACGGGTCGCTTAGTCCTCAGCGCTGCCTCCGGGAGGGAGGCCGAAAGAACGAACGTTCCGCATCAAGAGTTACCTTGGTTACCCGGGCCAGAACGCCTCCTACTGTCGCAGCTTCTGGGGAGATCGAGGGTCCGCTGCTGCATTTTTGCTTCCTCCTTTCAGCCCGCCCCTTCGGGAGTAAGCGCAAAAAACCGCTCGCTCGTCCGGCTTTGCTCTTTGTCAGCATTTGCTATTGTCGGTTCCGCCTCTGTAACAAAGACAGAAAATTGCATTTCGCTTCCAACAAAACACTTCGATTTACACGCGTTCTTTTTCTCTTTCCCGTGGTTTTTTTTTTTTTTTTTTTTCTTTCCCCCCTTTCTTTCTTTTTCCTTCTTTCCCTCAAAGGAAAGGTCTTAATACACCGCTTTGCATCGTACGTTACGGGGTAAGCCGTTTGGAAACGCTACAGGGCCGACGCCGCGCCGCAACCCTGCTCCGGGGCCCGCCTGCCACCCCGCTCCGCTCCGCCGCGCCGCCTCCGCAGGGGCGAGCGCGTGCCCCGGCCCGCGCTGCCAACGAACTGGCGCCCTAAACGCCGCGCACGCAAAACGCAAAGTCACACCCGCGCTCCCGGCGCGGCGCCGGGTCCCAGCCCGCCCCCCCACTCGCCCCGCACCGCCGCCTCCACGCAGCGACGGCCGCAGCGGGCAGGATGCAGCCCGACGCCCCCCGAACCTATGCGTTCGCCTCACCCGGGGGCCCCACATCCTTCACTCCACGCCACCTCCGCACTCACCCGCCGCCGCCGCCGAGCGAAAACGCCCTCCCTGCTCGCCGCCATCTTGCTTCCCCGCCGCCGCGCATGCGCCGCTCGCCAACGGACTGCGGCGGCAGTGACGCTTGAGCACCGCGCACGTGCCGGCTCGGACAGCGCGGGGGGGGGGAGCGAGGGGAGCGGGAGGGGCGGGGGGGAGCGAGGGGAGCGGGAGGGGAGCAGAGGGAGCCCGAGGGGCGGGGGGGAGCGAGGGGAGCCCGAGGGGCGGGGCGGAGTGCGAGGGGAGCGCGAGAGGCGGGGGGGAGCGGGAGGGGAGCAGGGGGGCCCGAGGAGCGGGGGGGAGCACGAGGGGAGCCCGAGAAGCGGGGGGGAGCGCGGGGGCGGGGGGGAGCGCGAGGGGACCAGGGGGAGCGCGAGGGGCGGGGCGGAGCGCGAGGGGAGCAAGGGGAGCCCGAGAGGAGCCTGAGAAGCAGGGGGGAGCCCGAGAAGCGGGGGGGAGCGCGAGGGGAGCAGGGGGAGTGCAAGGGGCGGGGCAGAGCGCGAGGGGAGCAAGGGGAGCCCGAGGAGCGGGGGGGAGCGTGAGAGGAGCCTGAGAAGCAGGGGGGAGCCCGAGAAGCAGGGGGGAGCGCGAGGAGAGCCCGAGAAGCGGGGGGGAGCGCGAGGGGAGCAGGGGGAGCCCGAGGGGCGGGGCGGAGCGCGAGAGAAGCGCGAGAAGCGGGGGGGAGCGCGAGGGGCGGGGCGGAGCGCGAGGGGAACAGGGGGAGCCCGAGGGGCGGGGCGGAGCGCGAGGGGAGCCCGATAAGCGGGGGGGAGCGCGAGGGGAGCAGGGGGAGCGCGAGGGGAGCAGGGGGAGCCCGAGGAGCGGGGGGGGGAGCGCGAGGGGAGCCCGAGAAGCAGGGGGGAGCGCGGGGGTGGGGGGGAGCGCGAGGGGAGCCCGAGAAGCGGGGGGAGCGCGAGGGGCGGGTGGAGCGGGGAATCCCGAGGGGCGGGGGGGAGCCGGGGGAGCCCGAGGGGCGGGGGGGAGCACGAAGGGAGGCGAGACCCGCAATGGCATGCTCGCGCCGCGGCGCTGCAGCCGGGCGGCTCACGCGTGCGAACCGCAGCCCGCCGCGGCAGCCCGGGACTCCCAGCGAGCGCCCCGAGGCTGCCCGAGCCCGTGGCCGCTCCAAGAGCACCGGGAAGGGGCGACGAGCACGCTCCATTCGCTTACCCGTTACCGAAACGGCGGAGAGCAGCAGCAAACATGGCGACCGGCACTGAGCATGTGCGCGCCGGCTGTCTGCGCATGCGCGCCCCCCCCACCGGGTGCAGTACCGCTTTTTGGACACAGGGTGGCAGCAGTGAGCGCGGCGGAACGCTGTGCGCGTGCGCGCCCCCCCCATAGGGTGCAGTACCGATTTTTGGACACAGGGTGGCAGCAGTGAGCACGGCAGAACCCAGTGCGCACGCGCGCCCCCCTTTATCGTGCCGTACCGCTTTTTTGACGCCCCGAGGGCAGCAGGGCGCGCGGCCGGCCGCCGTGCGCCCGCGCGCCCCCCTTTCCGTGCCGTACCGCTTTTTTGACGCCCCGAGGGCAGCAGGGCGCGCGGCCGCCCCCGGCACGCACACACCGCTGCAGAGCCCCCCCGCCCGTCCGCCCTTTGCAGAGATTTCACCACCCTCGCCTCGGCTCATCTGCCCTTATTTACAGCGCCTGCTGCGAGGCGCAGCGTCGCCGCGTGTCGTGCTCGAGCCGCTGCTCCTAGAGGCTTCCGTAACAGCGCTTTCCTTTGAACATCGTTGCAAAATACTCCACAGACAAAAAAGAGTCAGAGGCTGCACTTAAAAAAACAAAACGAAAACAAAAAAACCACCCACCTACTTAACGGGACAATTTGCAAGCGTTCCAAGAAGCAGCCGTTCTTCTTTAGGACTTTCGACCTCTCGCCTTTACTGATCGTTAAACAAAATAAACAGCCCAAAGCAAGCCGCGCTATTTGCTTGACAGACTGCTCGGTTTTTATTATTAAACGGTACGAGATGCTGGCACGCGGCATGTCTTCTTCGGATTCTTGGGCTGACGTTCCTTCGGCCGCACGCACGCGGTCAAAGGCGTCTTTTTCACGTCCCGCCGTCAGGGCCTCCCCAGCAATTCCCGCAGCGACTCCCCCCTCGGGACAAACAGCTCGAGGACACGCACGGTCTTGCTAAAAGAACGGGGGGGGGGGGGAACAAACGCGTGCGCTGAGCGCGGCACTCGCAGACCCGATCTTCGGGTCCAAAAGAAAACTCTCTAAAGCGGACCAGGCGGGCCAAAGAGGTCCCTTCTTTGCGCCACGCTTCTTTCCTCGCACAGACGTCGGCCGCCTCTGCCCGCTCTCACGGTATCCCCTACCGGCAAGGACACGGCGAAACGTTTCGGAAACGACGGCGTTTCCCAGAAGCGTTTCCGCCGCCTTGGGAAAACGGCCGAAGGAGAGGCTCACGCGGGGCGCGTAGCTAGAAAGAACGCTCCGCACAAAGGCCTAAAATGACCAGCCCGGAGCAGGGATCCCGGGCTCTCCGGGAGCGCAGGAGTTCTCACGTCCTTACTGAGCAGAGACCGCTGCCCGTGAAACACGAGACGCCGCAGCGACGCCGATCGTTGGAGGGAAGCCTGCAATAAGAGCGAAAGAAAAGCAGACGTTGAGGACAAAGACCAAGTTACGAGCCCCTCGCGATTCAGACACGCTTCTAGATTTACCGCCTATTTCAAGGCGCGCCTTCGGCAATTCCGTCCAATTGATTTTCCCCGAAGCCCGAGACGCGGACGAAACGCCTCTCAAAGGAAGGTACGGCATAACCGCTCTGGCCTATAAACTACCGGTTTCGACGCAGGAAAAGCACAGGGAAAGCACTAGCGTTCCCCCCAAGAAACCACGTCCAAGCGGACCGATGAAGTAGGCCCCAAGTCTGAAAGCGGACCTAAAGGAGCCCGTTTGGCGGTCGCGAGCTGGAATACGCCGTTCTCCTTCTCACTAACAACCTCCCGTAGAGACCGGCAGCTGTACAGCGCCTTCTACGCTACACGGAGGAGTCGGATAGCGGGCAGATGCCGCGTCCCGAATGCGCAACTAGAGATTGGAACGCACGGACGTAAACAAACGCCCGTGACGTAGCGGAGGTCTAGCGTATTCACGTTTACCGTGCGTCAGTTCTCCTCTGCGGACAGGCCGTTCCATCTTCTTTACTCGTTAGCTGACAGACGCCCTAGGAGAAAGCAAAGAAAGGAAGAAATTCAAAAGGAAATGAAACAGATCGGAGGGAGCCTCAAAGGCTTTGATCCATCCCCCCAGGCAGCCGAACCACCTTCGCAAAGGCACACCTCAAAAGACACGTCCTTCCGGGATCGCTGCACAGCCCAGCCAGAAAAGAGGAACAGAAACAAACAGAACGAGAAGGCTGCAGAGGGGGACGGAGGGCCGGAAAGGAGCCTGCTGTCCAGCGATGGTATTTTACCGCTCCTTGCGCGTTAGCAGCCCCTTTCAGATGCTTAAGCCCAAATTCTCTCAGCCCTTAACAGCTTCAGTACCCGCGGCACCTAGTTTTTCCACGCTCTCCAGTCTTCCTCGCTCTTTCCCGTCTCGGGCGAAAAGCCTCCCAGACCCCGTCTGTACTTACGCGCTTCCTTAAAACAGGATCGCCGAAATCAACCGAACGGGCTGAGCTGCTCCTCTTCCGCTCGCCGGCCCTCGGAACGTCAGCCTGCAAACGAATCGGACCACCGAGGTCACCGGCAGAGTCTCCTTTCGGAGCTCGCCCCCCCCCCAAGCTTTAACGACGGTTTCCCAAGCGGGGCAAACGCAGGGCCTCCCTTCGGCCCCGGAACGGTTTTTATCGCGGGCTCCCAAGTCGCCGTTACGACACTAAGCGGCAAAGCAAGGCAAAGACAGCTGGGGTCGCAGCTTACCCACCTAGGCACGAAAATTCTTCTTTGAGGCCTCCCTCGCTGCTTTTGCCAGGTAAACACACCAAAACAAAGCT
The DNA here is from genome assembly GCF_036417845.1 of Apteryx mantelli. Lineage (NCBI taxonomy): Eukaryota > Metazoa > Chordata > Aves > Apterygiformes > Apterygidae > Apteryx > Apteryx mantelli. The sequence goes on along the minus strand of NW_027118583.1, from coordinate 37,956 downwards.
CCCGACAGGCAGCTGAGGCTTCGCATGGACCTCGGGGCCCCGCTAGCAACGGCGACGCCGGAGCCGCCGGGCTACCAGGCGCTATTCCCCCCCCCTCCCCTCCCCTCCCCTCCCCTCCCCTCCCCTGCCGGCCCGCGAACCGCGGCTTATTACTCACGAGTCCGGGAAGGACGCCGCCGACCTTCCCGCGGCCGAAGGCTCCTCGTCAGGAGCGGGCAGAGAACCTTTCCGCCGGCATTCGGAGTCTCCCGGCCGCTCTCGACACCCGATAACTTGCCGAGAAAGGGCTGAGGGCGGGAGCCTGCAGTTCTTCACGGCAGCACACAGTCGTTCCCCGATGTGCCGAACGCCTAGCATTAACACAATTTAGAAATACAAAAATACCACCGCTACAGGGCGCAAAGCCAAGCTGAAATTTCGGCAGCCAAAGCAAACCTCTGCGCGCCCGACAGAACGAGCCACGTGCATCGGCGCCTACAGCTCCTCAAGGCTAGCGAGGCCTCGTGGGCGACGTTCCTCTGGCAGGCTGCGCAGCTGAACTCCCCCGTGTCGCCTAAGAGTCCGTGACGTGACGTATTCAAAGCTCAGCAGAAATTAACAATCCAAAGTTGTTTCTAAGCACAAAAGCGGATCTACTACACGAGAAGGAAGGAGTCCTAATTCCGCAAGGCTTTACCTTTTCTTCGAGCTGCCGTCTTCCTGCTGCCCCACATACCATTGCCAGGCAATTAACCTGGGGTCGCGCTAAATGAGCCTTCCTGAAAGCCACCTCTTCGTTTTACAATTCGCACGCTTGCCTCTCCCTCTCTCTCTGGCCACCTGACCGCCGTTCCCCGAAGACGGGAATTTGCCGTCTTGGAGCTCTTAAAGCACGACGCTTCACAGATGCAGAGAGTCACGCGCACGGAAACGGATGGACGCAGCGTCCTTTCCGTAACGCGTACGCACCTTCCGTTAGATGTCGCTCATCTGTTATTCCGATCGCTATTACCGGCGAACCTTCCTCACCGGGAGGAACGGGCTTTCCCTTTCGGGGCGACGGAGACGGCTCTCGCTCGGTTCCCTTTAATTTTATTACTTCGGCTCGCTTACGTTTCTCTGTCTCTTCAGCTTCAGCCGTGGCAACGAATCTAAAAATTAAATATCCTATCTTTCCTTTTCTACGTACGCGTGTACGATAACAAAACAAAATACAAACGACCGAAGCAAAACTAAGGCAGCTACGGTTAACAAGAGGCGCAGGGCAGCAACGGGTCGCTTAGTCCTCAGCGCTGCCTCCGGGAGGGAGGCCGAAAGAACGAACGTTCCGCATCAAGAGTTACCTTGGTTACCCGGGCCAGAACGCCTCCTACTGTCGCAGCTTCTGGGGAGATCGAGGGTCCGCTGCTGCGTTTTTGCTTCCTCCTTTCAGCCCGCCCCTTCGGGAGTAAGCGCAAAAAACCGCTCGCTCGTCCGGCTTTGCTCTTTGTCAGCATTTGCTATTGTCGGTTCCGCCTCTGTAACAAAGACAGAAAATTGCATTTCGCTTCCAACAAAACACTTCGATTTACACGCGTTCTTTTTCTCTTTCCCGTGGTTTTTTTTTTTTTTTTTTTTTTCTTTCCCCCCTTTCTTTCTTTTTCCTTCTTTCCCTCAAAGGAAAGGTCTTAATACACCGCTTTGCATCGTACGTTACGGGGTAAGCCGTTTGGAAACGCTACAGGGCCGACGCCGCGCCGCAACCCTGCTCCGGGGCCCGCCTGCCACCCCGCTCCGCTCCGCCGCGCCGCCTCCGCAGGGGCGAGCGCGTGCCCCGGCCCGCGCTGCCAACGAACTGGCGCCCTAAACGCCGCGCACGCAAAACGCAAAGTCACACCCGCGCTCCCGGCGCGGCGCCGGGTCCCAGCCCGCCCCCCCACTCGCCCCGCACCGCCGCCTCCACGCAGCGACGGCCGCAGCGGGCAGGATGCAGCCCGACGCCCCCCGAACCTATGCGTTCGCCTCACCCGGGGGCCCCACATCCTTCACTCCACGCCACCTCCGCACTCACCCGCCGCCGCCGCCGAGCGAAAACGCCCTCCCTGCTCGCCGCCATCTTGCTTCCCCGCCGCCGCGCATGCGCCGCTCGCCAACGGACTGCGGCGGCAGTGACGCTTGAGCACCGCGCACGTGCCGGCTCGGACAGCGCGGGGGGGGGGAGCGAGGGGAGCGGGAGGGGAGCAGAGGGAGCCCGAGGGGCGGGGGGGAGCGAGGGGAGCCCGAGGGGCGGGGCGGAGTGCGAGGGGAGCGCGAGAGGCGGGGGGGAGCGGGAGGGGAGCAGGGGGGCCCGAGGAGCGGGGGGGAGCACGAGGGGAGCCCGAGAAGCGGGGGGGAGCGCGGGGGCGGGGGGGGAGCGCGAGGGGACCAGGGGGAGCGCGAGGGGCGGGGCGGAGCGCGAGGGGAGCAAGGGGAGCCCGAGAGGAGCCTGAGAAGCAGGGGGGAGCCCGAGAAGCGGGGGGGAGCGCGAGGGGAGCAGGGGGAGTGCAAGGGGCGGGGCAGAGCGCGAGGGGAGCAAGGGGAGCCCGAGGAGCGGGGGGGAGCGTGAGAGGAGCCTGAGAAGCAGGGGGGAGCCCGAGAAGCGGGGGGGAGCGCGAGGAGAGCCCGAGAAGCGGGGGGGAGCGCGAGGGGAGCAGGGGGAGCCCGAGGGGCGGGGCGGAGCGCGAGAGAAGCGCGAGAAGCGGGGGGGAGCGCGAGGGGCGGGGCGGAGCGCGAGGGGAACAGGGGGAGCCCGAGGGGCGGGGCGGAGCGCGAGGGGAGCCCGATAAGCGGGGGGGAGCGCGAGGGGAGCAGGGGGAGCGCGAGGGGAGCAGGGGGAGCCCGAGGAGCGGGGGGGGGAGCGCGAGGGGAGCCCGAGAAGCAGGGGGGAGCGCGGGGGTGGGGGGGAGCGCGAGGGGAGCCCGAGAAGCGGGGGGAGCGCGAGGGGCGGGTGGAGCGGGGAATCCCGAGGGGCGGGGGGGAGCCGGGGGAGCCCGAGGGGCGGGGGGGAGCACGAAGGGAGGCGAGACCCGCAATGGCATGCTCGCGCCGCGGCGCTGCAGCCGGGCGGCTCACGCGTGCGAACCGCAGCCCGCCGCGGCAGCCCGGGACTCCCAGCGAGCGCCCCGAGGCTGCCCGAGCCCGTGGCCGCTCCAAGAGCACCGGGAAGGGGCGACGAGCACGCTCCATTCGCTTACCCGTTACCGAAACGGCGGAGAGCAGCAGCAAACATGGCGACCGGCACTGAGCATGTGCGCGCCGGCTGTCTGCGCATGCGCGCCCCCCCCACCGGGTGCAGTACCGCTTTTTGGACACAGGGTGGCAGCAGTGAGCGCGGCGGAACGCTGTGCGCGTGCGCGCCCCCCCCATAGGGTGCAGTACCGATTTTTGGACACAGGGTGGCAGCAGTGAGCACGGCAGAACCCAGTGCGCACGCGCGCCCCCCTTTATCGTGCCGTACCGCTTTTTTGACGCCCCGAGGGCAGCAGGGCGCGCGGCCGGCCGCCGTGCGCCCGCGCGCCCCCCTTTATCGTGCCGTACCGCTTTTTTGACGCCCCGAGGGCAGCAGGGCGCGCGGCCGCCCCCGGCACGCACACACCGCTGCAGAGCCCCCCCGCCCGTCCGCCCTTTGCAGAGATTTCACCACCCTCGCCTCGGCTCATCTGCCCTTATTTACAGCGCCTGCTGCGAGGCGCAGCGTCGCCGCGTGTCGTGCTCGAGCCGCTGCTCCTAGAGGCTTCCGTAACAGCGCTTTCCTTTGAACATCGTTGCAAAATACTCCACAGACAAAAAAGAGTCAGAGGCTGCACTTAAAAAAACAAAACGAAAACAAAAAAACCACCCACCTACTTAACGGGACAATTTGCAAGCGTTCCAAGAAGCAGCCGTTCTTCTTTAGGACTTTCGACCTCTCGCCTTTACTGATCGTTAAACAAAATAAACAGCCCAAAGCAAGCCGCGCTATTTGCTTGACAGACTGCTCGGTTTTTATTATTAAACGGTACGAGATGCTGGCACGCGGCATGTCTTCTTCGGATTCTTGGGCTGACGTTCCTTCGGCCGCACGCACGCGGTCAAAGGCGTCTTTTTCACGTCCCGCCGTCAGGGCCTCCCCAGCAATTCCCGCAGCGACTCCCCCCTCGGGACAAACAGCTCGAGGACACGCACGGTCTTGCTAAAAGAACGGGGGGGGGGGGGGGAACAAACGCGTGCGCTGAGCGCGGCACTCGCAGACCCGATCTTCGGGTCCAAAAGAAAACTCTCTAAAGCGGACCAGGCGGGCCAAAGAGGTCCCTTCTTTGCGCCACGCTTCTTTCCTCGCACAGACGTCGGCCGCCTCTGCCCGCTCTCACGGTATCCCCTACCGGCAAGGACACGGCGAAACGTTTCGGAAACGACGGCGTTTCCCAGAAGCGTTTCCGCCGCCTTGGGAAAACGGCCGAAGGAGAGGCTCACGCGGGGCGCGTAGCTAGAAAGAACGCTCCGCACAAAGGCCTAAAATGACCAGCCCGGAGCAGGGATCCCGGGCTCTCCGGGAGCGCAGGAGTTCTCACGTCCTTACTGAGCAGAGACCGCTGCCCGTGAAACACGAGACGCCGCAGCGACGCCGATCGTTGGAGGGAAGCCTGCAATAAGAGCGAAAGAAAAGCAGACGTTGAGGACAAAGACCAAGTTACGAGCCCCTCGCGATTCAGACACGCTTCTAGATTTACCGCCTATTTCAAGGCGCGCCTTCGGCAATTCCGTCCAATTGATTTTCCCCGAAGCCCGAGACGCGGACGAAACGCCTCTCAAAGGAAGGTACGGCATAACCGCTCTGGCCTATAAACTACCGGTTTCGACGCAGGAAAAGCACAGGGAAAGCACTAGCGTTCCCCCCAAGAAACCACGTCCAAGCGGACCGATGAAGTAGGCCCCAAGTCTGAAAGCGGACCTAAAGGAGCCCGTTTGGCGGTCGCGAGCTGGAATACGCCGTTCTCCTTCTCACTAACAACCTCCCGTAGAGACCGGCAGCTGTACAGCGCCTTCTACGCTACACGGAGGAGTCGGATAGCGGGCAGATGCCGCGTCCCGAATGCGCAACTAGAGATTGGAACGCACGGACGTAAACAAACGCCCGTGACGTAGCGGAGGTCTAGCGTATTCACGTTTACCGTGCGTCAGTTCTCCTCTGCGGACAGGCCGTTCCATCTTCTTTACTCGTTAGCTGACAGACGCCCTAGGAGAAAGCAAAGAAAGGAAGAAATTCAAAAGGAAATGAAACAGATCGGAGGGAGCCTCAAAGGCTTTGATCCATCCCCCCAGGCAGCCGAACCACCTTCGCAAAGGCACACCTCAAAAGACACGTCCTTCCGGGATCGCTGCACAGCCCAGCCAGAAAAGAGGAACAGAAACAAACAGAACGAGAAGGCTGCAGAGGGGGACGGAGGGCCGGAAAGGAGCCTGCTGTCCAGCGATGGTATTTTACCGCTCCTTGCGCGTTAGCAGCCCCTTTCAGATGCTTAAGCCCAAATTCTCTCAGCCCTTAACAGCTTCAGTACCCGCGGCACCTAGTTTTTCCACGCTCTCCAGTCTTCCTCGCTCTTTCCCGTCTCGGGCGAAAAGCCTCCCAGACCCCGTCTGTACTTACGCGCTTCCTTAAAACAGGATCGCCGAAATCAACCGAACGGGCTGAGCTGCTCCTCTTCCGCTCGCCGGCCCTCGGAACGTCAGCCTGCAAACGAATCGGACCACCGAGGTCACCGGCAGAGTCTCCTTTCGGAGCTCGCCCCCCCCCCCAAGCTTTAACGACGGTTTCCCAAGCGGGGCAAACGCAGGGCCTCCCTTCGGCCCCGGAACGGTTTTTATCGCGGGCTCCCAAGTCGCCGTTACGACACTAAGCGGCAAAGCAAGGCAAAGACAGCTGGGGTCGCAGCTTACCCACCTAGGCACGAAAATTCTTCTTTGAGGCCTCCCTCGCTGCTTTTGCCAGGTAAACACACCAAAACAAAGCTCCCGACAGGCAGCTGAGGCTTCGCATGGACCTCGGGGCCCCGCTAGCAACGGCGACGCCGGAGCCGCCGGGCTACCAGGCGCTATTCCCCCCCCCTCCCCTCCCCTCCCCTCCCCTCCCCTGCCGGCCCGCGAACCGCGGCTTATTACTCACGAGTCCGGGAAGGACGCCGCCGACCTTCCCGCGGCCGAAGGCTCCTCGTCAGGAGCGGGCAGAGAACCTTTCCGCCGGCATTCGGAGTCTCCCGGCCGCTCTCGACACCCGATAACTTGCCGAGAAAGGGCTGAGGGCGGGAGCCTGCAGTTCTTCACGGCAGCACACAGTCGTTCCCCGATGTGCCGAACGCCTAGCATTAACACAATTTAGAAATACAAAAATACCACCGCTACAGGGCGCAAAGCCAAGCTGAAATTTCGGCAGCCAAAGCAAACCTCTGCGCGCCCGACAGAACGAGCCACGTGCATCGGCGCCTACAGCTCCTCAAGGCTAGCGAGGCCTCGTGGGCGACGTTCCTCTGGCAGGCTGCGCAGCTGAACTCCCCCGTGTCGCCTAAGAGTCCGTGACGTGACGTATTCAAAGCTCAGCAGAAATTAACAATCCAAAGTTGTTTCTAAGCACAAAAGCGGATCTACTACACGAGAAGGAAGGAGTCCTAATTCCGCAAGGCTTTACCTTTTCTTCGAGCTGCCGTCTTCCTGCTGCCCCACATACCATTGCCAGGCAATTAACCTGGGGTCGCGCTAAATGAGCCTTCCTGAAAGCCACCTCTTCGTTTTACAATTCGCACGCTTGCCTCTCCCTCTCTCTCTGGCCACCTGACCGCCGTTCCCCGAAGACGGGAATTTGCCGTCTTGGAGCTCTTAAAGCACGACGCTTCACAGATGCAGAGAGTCACGCGCACGGAAACGGATGGACGCAGCGTCCTTTCCGTAACGCGTACGCACCTTCCGTTAGATGTCGCTCATCTGTTATTCCGATCGCTATTACCGGCGAACCTTCCTCACCGGGAGGAACGGGCTTTCCCTTTCGGGGCGACGGAGACGGCTCTCGCTCGGTTCCCTTTAATTTTATTACTTCGGCTCGCTTACGTTTCTCTGTCTCTTCAGCTTCAGCCGTGGCAACGAATCTAAAAATTAAATATCCTATCTTTCCTTTTCTACGTACGCGTGTACGATAACAAAACAAAATACAAACGACCGAAGCAAAACTAAGGCAGCTACGGTTAACAAGAGGCGCAGGGCAGCAACGGGTCGCTTAGTCCTCAGCGCTGCCTCCGGGAGGGAGGCCGAAAGAACGAACGTTCCGCATCAAGAGTTACCTTGGTTACCCGGGCCAGAACGCCTCCTACTGTCGCAGCTTCTGGGGAGATCGAGGGTCCGCTGCTGCGTTTTTGCTTCCTCCTTTCAGCCCGCCCCTTCGGGAGTAAGCGCAAAAAACCGCTCGCTCGTCCGGCTTTGCTCTTTGTCAGCATTTGCTATTGTCGGTTCCGCCTCTGTAACAAAGACAGAAAATTGCATTTCGCTTCCAACAAAACACTTCGATTTACACGCGTTCTTTTTCTCTTTCCCGTGGTTTTTTTTTTTTTTTTTTTTCTTTCCCCCCTTTCTTTCTTTTTCCTTCTTTCCCTCAAAGGAAAGGTCTTAATACACCGCTTTGCATCGTACGTTACGGGGTAAGCCGTTTGGAAACGCTACAGGGCCGACGCCGCGCCGCAACCCTGCTCCGGGGCCCGCCTGCCACCCCGCTCCGCTCCGCCGCGCCGCCTCCGCAGGGGCGAGCGCGTGCCCCGGCCCGCGCTGCCAACGAACTGGCGCCCTAAACGCCGCGCACGCAAAACGCAAAGTCACACCCGCGCTCCCGGCGCGGCGCCGGGTCCCAGCCCGCCCCCCCACTCGCCCCGCACCGCCGCCTCCACGCAGCGACGGCCGCAGCGGGCAGGATGCAGCCCGACGCCCCCCGAACCTATGCGTTCGCCTCACCCGGGGGCCCCACATCCTTCACTCCACGCCACCTCCGCACTCACCCGCCGCCGCCGCCGAGCGAAAACGCCCTCCCTGCTCGCCGCCATCTTGCTTCCCCGCCGCCGCGCATGCGCCGCTCGCCAACGGACTGCGGCGGCAGTGACGCTTGAGCACCGCGCACGTGCCGGCTCGGACAGCGCGGGGGGGGGGAGCGAGGGGAGCGGGAGGGGAGCAGAGGGAGCCCGAGGGGCGGGGGGGAGCGAGGGGAGCCCGAGGGGCGGGGCGGAGTGCGAGGGGAGCGCGAGAGGCGGGGGGGAGCGGGAGGGGAGCAGGGGGGCCCGAGGAGCGGGGGGGAGCACGAGGGGAGCCCGAGAAGCGGGGGGGAGCGCGGGGGCGGGGGGGAGCGCGAGGGGACCAGGGGGAGCGCGAGGGGCGGGGCGGAGCGCGAGGGGAGCAAGGGGAGCCCGAGAGGAGCCTGAGAAGCAGGGGGGAGCCCGAGAAGCGGGGGGGAGCGCGAGGGGAGCAGGGGGAGTGCAAGGGGCGGGGCAGAGCGCGAGGGGAGCAAGGGGAGCCCGAGGAGCGGGGGGGAGCGTGAGAGGAGCCTGAGAAGCAGGGGGGAGCCCGAGAAGCGGGGGGGAGCGCGAGGAGAGCCCGAGAAGCGGGGGGGAGCGCGAGGGGAGCAGGGGGAGCCCGAGGGGCGGGGCGGAGCGCGAGAGAAGCGCGAGAAGCGGGGGGGAGCGCGAGGGGCGGGGCGGAGCGCGAGGGGAACAGGGGGAGCCCGAGGGGCGGGGCGGAGCGCGAGGGGAGCCCGATAAGCGGGGGGGAGCGCGAGGGGAGCAGGGGGAGCGCGAGGGGAGCAGGGGGAGCCCGAGGAGCGGGGGGGGGAGCGCGAGGGGAGCCCGAGAAGCAGGGGGGAGCGCGGGGGTGGGGGGGAGCGCGAGGGGAGCCCGAGAAGCGGGGGGAGCGCGAGGGGCGGGTGGAGCGGGGAATCCCGAGGGGCGGGGGGGAGCCGGGGGAGCCCGAGGGGCGGGGGGGGAGCACGAAGGGAGGCGAGACCCGCAATGGCATGCTCGCGCCGCGGCGCTGCAGCCGGGCGGCTCACGCGTGCGAACCGCAGCCCGCCGCGGCAGCCCGGGACTCCCAGCGAGCGCCCCGAGGCTGCCCGAGCCCGTGGCCGCTCCAAGAGCACCGGGAAGGGGCGACGAGCACGCTCCATTCGCTTACCCGTTACCGAAACGGCGGAGAGCAGCAGCAAACATGGCGACCGGCACTGAGCATGTGCGCGCCGGCTGTCTGCGCATGCGCGCCCCCCCCACCGGGTGCAGTACCGCTTTTTGGACACAGGGTGGCAGCAGTGAGCGCGGCGGAACGCTGTGCGCGTGCGCGCCCCCCCCATAGGGTGCAGTACCGATTTTTGGACACAGGGTGGCAGCAGTGAGCACGGCAGAACCCAGTGCGCATGCGCGCCCCCCTTTATCGTGCCGTACCGCTTTTTTGACGCCCCGAGGGCAGCAGGGCGCGCGGCCGGCCGCCGTGCGCCCGCGCGCCCCCCTTTCCGTGCCGTACCGCTTTTTTGACGCCCCGAGGGCAGCAGGGCGCGCGGCCGCCCCCGGCACGCACACACCGCTGCAGAGCCCCCCCGCCCGTCCGCCCTTTGCAGAGATTTCACCACCCTCGCCTCGGCTCATCTGCCCTTATTTACAGCGCCTGCTGCGAGGCGCAGCGTCGCCGCGTGTCGTGCTCGAGCCGCTGCTCCTAGAGGCTTCCGTAACAGCGCTTTCCTTTGAACATCGTTGCAAAATACTCCACAGACAAAAAAGAGTCAGAGGCTGCACTTAAAAAAACAAAACGAAAACAAAAAAACCACCCACCTACTTAACGGGACAATTTGCAAGCGTTCCAAGAAGCAGCCGTTCTTCTTTAGGACTTTCGACCTCTCGCCTTTACTGATCGTTAAACAAAATAAACAGCCCAAAGCAAGCCGCGCTATTTGCTTGACAGACTGCTCGGTTTTTATTATTAAACGGTACGAGATGCTGGCACGCGGCATGTCTTCTTCGGATTCTTGGGCTGACGTTCCTTCGGCCGCACGCACGCGGTCAAAGGCGTCTTTTTCACGTCCCGCCGTCAGGGCCTCCCCAGCAATTCCCGCAGCGACTCCCCCCTCGGGACAAACAGCTCGAGGACACGCACGGTCTTGCTAAAAGAACGGGGGGGGGGGGGGAACAAACGCGTGCGCTGAGCGCGGCACTCGCAGACCCGATCTTCGGGTCCAAAAGAAAACTCTCTAAAGCGGACCAGGCGGGCCAAAGAGGTCCCTTCTTTGCGCCACGCTTCTTTCCTCGCACAGACGTCGGCCGCCTCTGCCCGCTCTCACGGTATCCCCTACCGGCAAGGACACGGCGAAACGTTTCGGAAACGACGGCGTTTCCCAGAAGCGTTTCCGCCGCCTTGGGAAAACGGCCGAAGGAGAGGCTCACGCGGGGCGCGTAGCTAGAAAGAACGCTCCGCACAAAGGCCTAAAATGACCAGCCCGGAGCAGGGATCCCGGGCTCTCCGGGAGCGCAGGAGTTCTCACGTCCTTACTGAGCAGAGACCGCTGCCCGTGAAACACGAGACGCCGCAGCGACGCCGATCGTTGGAGGGAAGCCTGCAATAAGAGCGAAAGAAAAGCAGACGTTGAGGACAAAGACCAAGTTACGAGCCCCTCGCGATTCAGACACGCTTCTAGATTTACCGCCTATTTCAAGGCGCGCCTTCGGCAATTCCGTCCAATTGATTTTCCCCGAAGCCCGAGACGCGGACGAAACGCCTCTCAAAGGAAGGTACGGCATAACCGCTCTGGCCTATAAACTACCGGTTTCGACGCAGGAAAAGCACAGGGAAAGCACTAGCGTTCCCCCCAAGAAACCACGTCCAAGCGGACCGATGAAGTAGGCCCCAAGTCTGAAAGCGGACCTAAAGGAGCCCGTTTGGCGGTCGCGAGCTGGAATACGCCGTTCTCCTTCTCACTAACAACCTCCCGTAGAGACCGGCAGCTGTACAGCGCCTTCTACGCTACACGGAGGAGTCGGATAGCGGGCAGATGCCGCGTCCCGAATGCGCAACTAGAGATTGGAACGCACGGACGTAAACAAACGCCCGTGACGTAGCGGAGGTCTAGCGTATTCACGTTTACCGTGCGTCAGTTCTCCTCTGCGGACAGGCCGTTCCATCTTCTTTACTCGTTAGCTGACAGACGCCCTAGGAGAAAGCAAAGAAAGGAAGAAATTCAAAAGGAAATGAAACAGATCGGAGGGAGCCTCAAAGGCTTTGATCCATCCCCCCAGGCAGCCGAACCACCTTCGCAAAGGCACACCTCAAAAGACACGTCCTTCCGGGATCGCTGCACAGCCCAGCCAGAAAAGAGGAACAGAAACAAACAGAACGAGAAGGCTGCAGAGGGGGACGGAGGGCCGGAAAGGAGCCTGCTGTCCAGCGATGGTATTTTACCGCTCCTTGCGCGTTAGCAGCCCCTTTCAGATGCTTAAGCCCAAATTCTCTCAGCCCTTAACAGCTTCAGTACCCGCGGCACCTAGTTTTTCCACGCTCTCCAGTCTTCCTCGCTCTTTCCCGTCTCGGGCGAAAAGCCTCCCAGACCCCGTCTGTACTTACGCGCTTCCTTAAAACAGGATCGCCGAAATCAACCGAACGGGCTGAGCTGCTCCTCTTCCGCTCGCCGGCCCTCGGAACGTCAGCCTGCAAACGAATCGGACCACCGAGGTCACCGGCAGAGTCTCCTTTCGGAGCTCGCCCCCCCCCCAAGCTTTAACGACGGTTTCCCAAGCGGGGCAAACGCAGGGCCTCCCTTCGGCCCCGGAACGGTTTTTATCGCGGGCTCCCAAGTCGCCGTTACGACACTAAGCGGCAAAGCAAGGCAAAGACAGCTGGGGTCGCAGCTTACCCACCTAGGCACGAAAATTCTTCTTTGAGGCCTCCCTCGCTGCTTTTGCCAGGTAAACACACCAAAACAAAGCTCCCGACAGGCAGCTGAGGCTTCGCATGGACCTCGGGGCCCCGCTAGCAACGGCGACGCCGGAGCCGCCGGGCTACCAGGCGCTATTCCCCCCCCCCTCCCCTCCCCTCCCCTCCCCTCCCCTCCCCTGCCGGCCCGCGAACCGCGGCTTATTACTCACGAGTCCGGGAAGGACGCCGCCGACCTTCCCGCGGCCGAAGGCTCCTCGTCAGGAGCGGGCAGAGAACCTTTCCGCCGGCATTCGGAGTCTCCCGGCCGCTCTCGACACCCGATAACTTGCCGAGAAAGGGCTGAGGGCGGGAGCCTGCAGTTCTTCACGGCAGCACACAGTCGTTCCCCGATGTGCCGAACGCCTAGCATTAACACAATTTAGAAATACAAAAATACCACCGCTACAGGGCGCAAAGCCAAGCTGAAATTTCGGCAGCCAAAGCAAACCTCTGCGCGCCCGACAGAACGAGCCACGTGCATCGGCGCCTACAGCTCCTCAAGGCTAGCGAGGCCTCGTGGGCGACGTTCCTCTGGCAGGCTGCGCAGCTGAACTCCCCCGTGTCGCCTAAGAGTCCGTGACGTGACGTATTCAAAGCTCAGCAGAAATTAACAATCCAAAGTTGTTTCTAAGCACAAAAGCGGATCTACTACACGAGAAGGAAGGAGTCCTAATTCCGCAAGGCTTTACCTTTTCTTCGAGCTGCCGTCTTCCTGCTGCCCCACATACCATTGCCAGGCAATTAACCTGGGGTCGCGCTAAATGAGCCTTCCTGAAAGCCACCTCTTCGTTTTACAATTCGCACGCTTGCCTCTCCCTCTCTCTCTGGCCACCTGACCGCCGTTCCCCGAAGACGGGAATTTGCCGTCTTGGAGCTCTTAAAGCACGACGCTTCACAGATGCAGAGAGTCACGCGCACGGAAACGGATGGACGCAGCGTCCTTTCCGTAACGCGTACGCACCTTCCGTTAGATGTCGCTCATCTGTTATTCCGATCGCTATTACCGGCGAACCTTCCTCACCGGGAGGAACGGGCTTTCCCTTTCGGGGCGACGGAGACGGCTCTCGCTCGGTTCCCTTTAATTTTATTACTTCGGCTCGCTTACGTTTCTCTGTCTCTTCAGCTTCAGCCGTGGCAACGAATCTAAAAATTAAATATCCTATCTTTCCTTTTCTACGTACGCGTGTACGATAACAAAACAAAATACAAACGACCGAAGCAAAACTAAGGCAGCTACGGTTAACAAGAGGCGCAGGGCAGCAACGGGTCGCTTAGTCCTCAGCGCTGCCTCCGGGAGGGAGGCCGAAAGAACGAACGTTCCGCATCAAGAGTTACCTTGGTTACCCGGGCCAGAACGCCTCCTACTGTCGCAGCTTCTGGGGAGATCGAGGGTCCGCTGCTGCGTTTTTGCTTCCTCCTTTCAGCCCGCCCCTTCGGGAGTAAGCGCAAAAAACCGCTCGCTCGTCCGGCTTTGCTCTTTGTCAGCATTTGCTATTGTCGGTTCCGCCTCTGTAACAAAGACAGAAAATTGCATTTCGCTTCCAACAAAACACTTCGATTTACACGCGTTCTTTTTCTCTTTCCCGTGGTTTTTTTTTTTTTTTTTTTTTCTTTCCCCCCTTTCTTTCTTTTTCCTTCTTTCCCTCAAAGGAAAGGTCTTAATACACCGCTTTGCATCGTACGTTACGGGGTAAGCCGTTTGGAAACGCTACAGGGCCGACGCCGCGCCGCAACCCTGCTCCGGGGCCCGCCTGCCACCCCGCTCCGCTCCGCCGCGCCGCCTCCGCAGGGGCGAGCGCGTGCCCCGGCCCGCGCTGCCAACGAACTGGCGCCCTAAACGCCGCGCACGCAAAACGCAAAGTCACACCCGCGCTCCCGGCGCGGCGCCGGGTCCCAGCCCGCCCCCCCACTCGCCCCGCACCGCCGCCTCCACGCAGCGACGGCCGCAGCGGGCAGGATGCAGCCCGACGCCCCCCGAACCTATGCGTTCGCCTCACCCGGGGGCCCCACATCCTTCACTCCACGCCACCTCCGCACTCACCCGCCGCCGCCGCCGAGCGAAAACGCCCTCCCTGCTCGCCGCCATCTTGCTTCCCCGCCGCCGCGCATGCGCCGCTCGCCAACGGACTGCGGCGGCAGTGACGCTTGAGCACCGCGCACGTGCCGGCTCGGACAGCGCGGGGGGGGGGAGCGAGGGGAGCGGGAGGGGAGCAGAGGGAGCCCGAGGGGCGGGGGGGAGCGAGGGGAGCCCGAGGGGCGGGGCGGAGTGCGAGGGGAGCGCGAGAGGCGGGGGGGAGCGGGAGGGGAGCAGGGGGGCCCGAGGAGCGGGGGGGAGCACGAGGGGAGCCCGAGAAGCGGGGGGGAGCGCGGGGGCGGGGGGGGAGCGCGAGGGGACCAGGGGGAGCGCGAGGGGCGGGGCGGAGCGCGAGGGGAGCAAGGGGAGCCCGAGAGGAGCCTGAGAAGCAGGGGGGAGCCCGAGAAGCGGGGGGGAGCGCGAGGGGAGCAGGGGGAGTGCAAGGGGCGGGGCAGAGCGCGAGGGGAGCAAGGGGAGCCCGAGGAGCGGGGGGGAGCGTGAGAGGAGCCTGAGAAGCAGGGGGGAGCCCGAGAAGCGGGGGGGAGCGCGAGGAGAGCCCGAGAAGCGGGGGGGAGCGCGAGGGGAGCAGGGGGAGCCCGAGGGGCGGGGCGGAGCGCGAGAGAAGCGCGAGAAGCGGGGGGGAGCGCGAGGGGCGGGGCGGAGCGCGAGGGGAACAGGGGGAGCCCGAGGGGCGGGGCGGAGCGCGAGGGGAGCCCGATAAGCGGGGGGGAGCGCGAGGGGAGCAGGGGGAGCGCGAGGGGAGCAGGGGGAGCCCGAGGAGCGGGGGGGGGAGCGCGAGGGGAGCCCGAGAAGCAGGGGGGAGCGCGGGGGTGGGGGGGAGCGCGAGGGGAGCCCGAGAAGCGGGGGGAGCGCGAGGGGCGGGTGGAGCGGGGAATCCCGAGGGGCGGGGGGGAGCCGGGGGAGCCCGAGGGGCGGGGGGGAGCACGAAGGGAGGCGAGACCCGCAATGGCATGCTCGCGCCGCGGCGCTGCAGCCGGGCGGCTCACGCGTGCGAACCGCAGCCCGCCGCGGCAGCCCGGGACTCCCAGCGAGCGCCCCGAGGCTGCCCGAGCCCGTGGCCGCTCCAAGAGCACCGGGAAGGGGCGACGAGCACGCTCCATTCGCTTACCCGTTACCGAAACGGCGGAGAGCAGCAGCAAACATGGCGACCGGCACTGAGCATGTGCGCGCCGGCTGTCTGCGCATGCGCGCCCCCCCCACCGGGTGCAGTACCGCTTTTTGGACACAGGGTGGCAGCAGTGAGCGCGGCGGAACGCTGTGCGCGTGCGCGCCCCCCCCATAGGGTGCAGTACCGATTTTTGGACACAGGGTGGCAGCAGTGAGCACGGCAGAACCCAGTGCGCACGCGCGCCCCCCTTTATCGTGCCGTACCGCTTTTTTGACGCCCCGAGGGCAGCAGGGCGCGCGGCCGGCCGCCGTGCGCCCGCGCGCCCCCCTTTCCGTGCCGTACCGCTTTTTTGACGCCCCGAGGGCAGCAGGGCGCGCGGCCGCCCCCGGCACGCACACACCGCTGCAGAGCCCCCCCGCCCGTCCGCCCTTTGCAGAGATTTCACCACCCTCGCCTCGGCTCATCTGCCCTTATTTACAGCGCCTGCTGCGAGGCGCAGCGTCGCCGCGTGTCGTGCTCGAGCCGCTGCTCCTAGAGGCTTCCGTAACAGCGCTTTCCTTTGAACATCGTTGCAAAATACTCCACAGACAAAAAAGAGTCAGAGGCTGCACTTAAAAAAACAAAACGAAAACAAAAAAACCACCCACCTACTTAACGGGACAATTTGCAAGCGTTCCAAGAAGCAGCCGTTCTTCTTTAGGACTTTCGACCTCTCGCCTTTACTGATCGTTAAACAAAATAAACAGCCCAAAGCAAGCCGCGCTATTTGCTTGACAGACTGCTCGGTTTTTATTATTAAACGGTACGAGATGCTGGCACGCGGCATGTCTTCTTCGGATTCTTGGGCTGACGTTCCTTCGGCCGCACGCACGCGGTCAAAGGCGTCTTTTTCACGTCCCGCCGTCAGGGCCTCCCCAGCAATTCCCGCAGCGACTCCCCCCTCGGGACAAACAGCTCGAGGACACGCACGGTCTTGCTAAAAGAACGGGGGGGGGGGGGGAACAAACGCGTGCGCTGAGCGCGGCACTCGCAGACCCGATCTTCGGGTCCAAAAGAAAACTCTCTAAAGCGGACCAGGCGGGCCAAAGAGGTCCCTTCTTTGCGCCACGCTTCTTTCCTCGCACAGACGTCGGCCGCCTCTGCCCGCTCTCACGGTATCCCCTACCGGCAAGGACACGGCGAAACGTTTCGGAAACGACGGCGTTTCCCAGAAGCGTTTCCGCCGCCTTGGGAAAACGGCCGAAGGAGAGGCTCACGCGGGGCGCGTAGCTAGAAAGAACGCTCCGCACAAAGGCCTAAAATGACCAGCCCGGAGCAGGGATCCCGGGCTCTCCGGGAGCGCAGGAGTTCTCACGTCCTTACTGAGCAGAGACCGCTGCCCGTGAAACACGAGACGCCGCAGCGACGCCGATCGTTGGAGGGAAGCCTGCAATAAGAGCGAAAGAAAAGCAGACGTTGAGGACAAAGAGCAAGTTACGAGCCCCTCGCGATTCAGACACGCTTCTAGATTTACCGCCTATTTCAAGGCGCGCCTTCGGCAATTCCGTCCAATTGATTTTCCCCGAAGCCCGAGACGCGGACGAAACGCCTCTCAAAGGAAGGTACGGCATAACCGCTCTGGCCTATAAACTACCGGTTTCGACGCAGGAAAAGCACAGGGAAAGCACTAGCGTTCCCCCCAAGAAACCACGTCCAAGCGGACCGATGAAGTAGGCCCCAAGTCTGAAAGCGGACCTAAAGGAGCCCGTTTGGCGGTCGCGAGCTGGAATACGCCGTTCTCCTTCTCACTAACAACCTCCCGTAGAGACCGGCAGCTGTACAGCGCCTTCTACGCTACACGGAGGAGTCGGATAGCGGGCAGATGCCGCGTCCCGAATGCGCAACTAGAGATTGGAACGCACGGACGTAAACAAACGCCCGTGACGTAGCGGAGGTCTAGCGTATTCACGTTTACCGTGCGTCAGTTCTCCTCTGCGGACAGGCCGTTCCATCTTCTTTACTCGTTAGCTGACAGACGCCCTAGGAGAAAGCAAAGAAAGGAAGAAATTCAAAAGGAAATGAAACAGATCGGAGGGAGCCTCAAAGGCTTTGATCCATCCCCCCAGGCAGCCGAACCACCTTCGCAAAGGCACACCTCAAAAGACACGTCCTTCCGGGATCGCTGCACAGCCCAGCCAGAAAAGAGGAACAGAAACAAACAGAACGAGAAGGCTGCAGAGGGGGACGGAGGGCCGGAAAGGAGCCTGCTGTCCAGCGATGGTATTTTACCGCTCCTTGCGCGTTAGCAGCCCCTTTCAGATGCTTAAGCCCAAATTCTCTCAGCCCTTAACAGCTTCAGTACCCGCGGCACCTAGTTTTTCCACGCTCTCCAGTCTTCCTCGCTCTTTCCCGTCTCGGGCGAAAAGCCTCCCAGACCCCGTCTGTACTTACGCGCTTCCTTAAAACAGGATCGCCGAAATCAACCGAACGGGCTGAGCTGCTCCTCTTCCGCTCGCCGGCCCTCGGAACGTCAGCCTGCAAACGAATCGGACCACCGAGGTCACCGGCAGAGTCTCCTTTCGGAGCTCGCCCCCCCCCCAAGCTTTAACGACGGTTTCCCAAGCGGGGCAAACGCAGGGCCTCCCTTCGGCCCCGGAACGGTTTTTATCGCGGGCTCCCAAGTCGCCGTTACGACACTAAGCGGCAAAGCAAGGCAAAGACAGCTGGGGTCGCAGCTTACCCACCTAGGCACGAAAATTCTTCTTTGAGGCCTCCCTCGCTGCTTTTGCCAGGTAAACACACCAAAACAAAGCTCCCGACAGGCAGCTGAGGCTTCGCATGGACCTCGGGGCCCCGCTAGCAACGGCGACGCCGGAGCCGCCGGGCTACCAGGCGCTATTCCCCCCCCCTCCCCTCCCCTCCCCTCCCCTCCCCTCCCCTGCCGGCCCGCGAACCGCGGCTTATTACTCACGAGTCCGGGAAGGACGCCGCCGACCTTCCCGCGGCCGAAGGCTCCTCGTCAGGAGCGGGCAGAGAACCTTTCCGCCGGCATTCGGAGTCTCCCGGCCGCTCTCGACACCCGATAACTTGCCGAGAAAGGGCTGAGGGCGGGAGCCTGCAGTTCTTCACGGCAGCACACAGTCGTTCCCCGATGTGCCGAACGCCTAGCATTAACACAATTTAGAAATACAAAAATACCACCGCTACAGGGCGCAAAGCCAAGCTGAAATTTCGGCAGCCAAAGCAAACCTCTGCGCGCCCGACAGAACGAGCCACGTGCATCGGCGCCTACAGCTCCTCAAGGCTAGCGAGGCCTCGTGGGCGACGTTCCTCTGGCAGGCTGCGCAGCTGAACTCCCCCGTGTCGCCTAAGAGTCCGTGACGTGACGTATTCAAAGCTCAGCAGAAATTAACAATCCAAAGTTGTTTCTAAGCACAAAAGCGGATCTACTACACGAGAAGGAAGGAGTCCTAATTCCGCAAGGCTTTACCTTTTCTTCGAGCTGCCGTCTTCCTGCTGCCCCACATACCATTGCCAGGCAATTAACCTGGGGTCGCGCTAAATGAGCCTTCCTGAAAGCCACCTCTTCGTTTTACAATTCGCACGCTTGCCTCTCCCTCTCTCTCTGGCCACCTGACCGCCGTTCCCCGAAGACGGGAATTTGCCGTCTTGGAGCTCTTAAAGCACGACGCTTCACAGATGCAGAGAGTCACGCGCACGGAAACGGATGGACGCAGCGTCCTTTCCGTAACGCGTACGCACCTTCCGTTAGATGTCGCTCATCTGTTATTCCGATCGCTATTACCGGCGAACCTTCCTCACCGGGAGGAACGGGCTTTCCCTTTCGGGGCGACGGAGACGGCTCTCGCTCGGTTCCCTTTAATTTTATTACTTCGGCTCGCTTACGTTTCTCTGTCTCTTCAGCTTCAGCCGTGGCAACGAATCTAAAAATTAAATATCCTATCTTTCCTTTTCTACGTACGCGTGTACGATAACAAAACAAAATACAAACGACCGAAGCAAAACTAAGGCAGCTACGGTTAACAAGAGGCGCAGGGCAGCAACGGGTCGCTTAGTCCTCAGCGCTGCCTCCGGGAGGGAGGCCGAAAGAACGAACGTTCCGCATCAAGAGTTACCTTGGTTACCCGGGCCAGAACGCCTCCTACTGTCGCAGCTTCTGGGGAGATCGAGGGTCCGCTGCTGCGTTTTTGCTTCCTCCTTTCAGCCCGCCCCTTCGGGAGTAAGCGCAAAAAACCGCTCGCTCGTCCGGCTTTGCTCTTTGTCAGCATTTGCTATTGTCGGTTCCGCCTCTGTAACAAAGACAGAAAATTGCATTTCGCTTCCAACAAAACACTTCGATTTACACGCGTTCTTTTTCTCTTTCCCGTGGTTTTTTTTTTTTTTTTTCTTTCCCCCCTTTCTTTCTTTTTCCTTCTTTCCCTCAAAGGAAAGGTCTTAATACACCGCTTTGCATCGTACGTTACGGGGTAAGCCGTTTGGAAACGCTACAGGGCCGACGCCGCGCCGCAACCCTGCTCCGGGGCCCGCCTGCCCCCCCGCTCCGCTCCGCCGCGCCGCCTCCGCAGGGGCGAGCGCGTGCCCCGGCCCGCGCTGCCAACGAACTGGCGCCCTAAACGCCGCGCACGCAAAACGCAAAGTCACACCCGCGCTCCCGGCGCGGCGCCGGGTCCCAGCCCGCCCCCCCACTCGCCCCGCACCGCCGCCTCCACGCAGCGACGGCCGCAGCGGGCAGGATGCAGCCCGACGCCCCCCGAACCTATGCGTTCGCCTCACCCGGGGGCCCCACATCCTTCACTCCACGCCACCTCCGCACTCACCCGCCGCCGCCGCCGAGCGAAAACGCCCTCCCTGCTCGCCGCCATCTTGCTTCCCCGCCGCCGCGCATGCGCCGCTCGCCAACGGACTGCGGCGGCAGTGACGCTTGAGCACCGCGCACGTGCCGGCTCGGACAGCGCGGGGGGGGGGAGCGAGGGGAGCGGGAGGGGAGCAGAGGGAGCCCGAGGGGCGGGGGGGAGCGAGGGGAGCCCGAGGGGCGGGGCGGAGTGCGAGGGGAGCGCGAGAGGCGGGGGGGAGCGGGAGGGGAGCAGGGGGGCCCGAGGAGCGGGGGGGAGCACGAGGGGAGCCCGAGAAGCGGGGGGGAGCGCGGGGGCGGGGGGGAGCGCGAGGGGACCAGGGGGAGCGCGAGGGGCGGGGCGGAGCGCGAGGGGAGCAAGGGGAGCCCGAGAGGAGCCTGAGAAGCAGGGGGGAGCCCGAGAAGCGGGGGGGAGCGCGAGGGGAGCAGGGGGAGTGCAAGGGGCGGGGCAGAGCGCGAGGGGAGCAAGGGGAGCCCGAGGAGCGGGGGGGAGCGTGAGAGGAGCCTGAGAAGCAGGGGGGAGCCCGAGAAGCGGGGGGGAGCGCGAGGAGAGCCCGAGAAGCGGGGGGGAGCGCGAGGGGAGCAGGGGGAGCCCGAGGGGCGGGGCGGAGCGCGAGGGAAGCGCGAGAAGCGGGGGGGAGCGCGAGGGGCGGGGCGGAGCGCGAGGGGAGCAGGGGGAGCCCGAGGGGCGGGGCGGAGCGCGAGGGGAGCCCGAGAAGCAGGGGGGAGCGCGAGGGGAGCAGGGGGAGCGCGAGGGGAGCAGGGGGAGCCCGAGGAGCGGGGGGGGGAGCGCGAGGGGAGCCCGAGAAGCAGGGGGGAGCGCGGGGGTGGGGGGGAGCGCGAGGGGAGCCCGAGAAGCGGGGGGGGAGCGCGAGGGGCGGGTGGAGCGGGGAATCCCGAGGGGCGGGGGGGAGCCGGGGGAGCCCGAGGGGCGGGGGGGAGCACGAAGGGAGGCGAGACCCGCAATGGCATGCTCGCGCCGCGGCGCTGCAGCCGGGCGGCTCACGCGTGCGAACCGCAGCCCGCCGCGGCAGCCCGGGACTCCCAGCGAGCGCCCCGAGGCTGCCCGAGCCCGTGGCCGCTCCAAGAGCACCGGGAAGGGGCGACGAGCACGCTCCATTCGCTTACCCGTTACCGAAACGGCGGAGAGCAGCAGCAAACATGGCGACCGGCACTGAGCATGTGCGCGCCGGCTGTCTGCGCATGCGCGCCCCCCCACCGGGTGCAGTACCGCTTTTTGGACACAGGGTGGCAGCAGTGAGCGCGGCGGAACGCTGTGCGCGTGCGCGCCCCCCCCACAGGGTGCAGTACCGATTTTTGGACACAGGGTGGCAGCAGTGAGCACGGCAGAACCCAGTGCGCACGCGCGCCCCCCCCACAGGGTGCAGTACCGATTTTTGGACACAGGGTGGCAGCAGTGAGCGCGGCGGAACCCAGTGCGCACGCGAGCCCCCCCATAGGGTGCAGTACCGATTTTTGGACACAGGGTGGCAGCAGTGAGCACGGCGGAACCCAGTGCGCATGCGCGCCCCCCTTTATCGTGCCGTACCGCTTTTTTGACGCCCCGAGGGCAGCAGGGCGCGCGGCCGGCCGCCGTGCGCCCGCGCGCCCCCCTTTCCGTGCCGTACCGCTTTTTTGACGCCCCGAGGGCAGCAGGGCGCGCGGCCGCCCCCGGCACGCACACACCGCTGCAGAGCCCCCCCGCCCGTCCGCCCTTTGCAGAGATTTCACCACCCTCGCCTCGGCTCATCTGCCCTTATTTACAGCGCCCGCTGCGAGGCGCAGCGTCGCCGCGTGTCGTGCTCGAGCCGCTGCTCCTAGAGGCTTCCGTAACAGCGCTTTCCTTTGAACATCGTTGCAAAATACTCCACAGACAAAAAAGAGTCAGAGGCTGCACTTAAAAAAACAAAACGAAAACAAAAAAACCACCCACCTACTTAACGGGACAATTTGCAAGCGTTCCAAGAAGCAGCCGTTCTTCTTTAGGACTTTCGACCTCTCGCCTTTACTGATCGTTAAACAAAATAAACAGCCCAAAGCAAGCCGCGCTATTTGCTTGACAGACTGCTCGGTTTTTATTATTAAACGGTACGAGATGCTGGCACGCGGCATGTCTTATTCGGATTCTTGGGCTGACGTTCCTTCGGCCGCACGCACGCGGTCAAAGGCGTCTTTTTCACGTCCCGCCGTCAGGGCCTCCCCAGCAATTCCCGCAGCGACTCCCCCCTCGGGACAAACAGCTCGAGGACACGCACGGTCTTGCTAAAAGAACGGGGGGGGGGGGGGGGGGAACAAACGCGTGCGCTGAGCGCGGCACTCGCAGACCCGATCTTCGGGTCCAAAAGAAAACTCTCTAAAGCGGACCAGGCGGGCCAAAGAGGTCCCTTCTTTGCGCCACGCTTCTTTCCTCGCACAGACGTCGGCCGCCTCTGCCCGCTCTCACGGTATCCCCTACCGGCAAGGACACGGCGAAACGTTTCGGAAACGACGGCGTTTCCCAGAAGCGTTTCCGCCGCCTTGGGAAAACGGCCGAAGGAGAGGCTCACGCGGGGCGCGTAGCTAGAAAGAACGCTCCGCACAAAGGCCTAAAATGACCAGCCCGGAGCAGGGATCCTGGGCTCTCCGGGAGCGCAGGAGTTCTCACGTCCTTACTGAGCAGAGACCGCTGCCCGTGAAACACGAGACGCCGCAGCGACGCCGATCGTTGGAGGGAAGCCTGCAATAAGAGCGAAAGAAAAGCAGACGTTGAGGACAAAGAGCAAGTTACGAGCCCCTCGCGATTCAGACACGCTTCTAGATTTACCGCCTATTTCAAGGCGCGCCTTCGGCAATTCCGTCCAATTGATTTTCCCCGAAGCCCGAGACGCGGACGAAACGCCTCTCAAAGGAAGGTACGGCATAACCGCTCTGGCCTATAAACTACCGGTTTCGACGCAGGAAAAGCACAGGGAAAGCACTAGCGTTCCCCCCAAGAAACCACGTCCAAGCGGACCGATGAAGTAGGCCCCAAGTCTGAAAGCGGACCTAAAGGAGCCCGTTTGGCGGTCGCGAGCTGGAATACGCCGTTCTCCTTCTCACTAACAACCTCCCGTAGAGACCGGCAGCTGTACAGCGCCTTCTACGCTACACGGAGGAGTCGGATAGCGGGCAGATGCCGCGTCCCGAATGCGCAACTAGAGATTGGAACGCACGGACGTAAACAAACGCCCGTGACGTAGCGGAGGTCTAGCGTATTCACGTTTACCGTGCGTCAGTTCTCCTCTGCGGACAGGCCGTTCCATCTTCTTTACTCGTTAGCTGACAGACGCCCTAGGAGAAAGCAAAGAAAGGAAGAAATTCAAAAGGAAATGAAACAGATCGGAGGGAGCCTCAAAGGCTTTGATCCATCCCCCCAGGCAGCCGAACCACCTTCGCAAAGGCACACCTCAAAAGACACGTCCTTCCGGGATCGCTGCACAGCCCAGCCAGAAAAGAGGAACAGAAACAAACAGAACGAGAAGGCTGCAGAGGGGGACGGAGGGCCGGAAAGGAGCCTGCTGTCCAGCGATGGTATTTTACCGCTCCTTGCGCGTTAGCAGCCCCTTTCAGATGCTTAAGCCCAAATTCTCTCAGCCCTTAACAGCTTCAGTACCCGCGGCACCTAGTTTTTCCACGCTCTCCAGTCTTCCTCGCTCTTTCCCGTCTCGGGCGAAAAGCCTCCCAGACCCCGTCTGTACTTACGCGCTTCCTTAAAACAGGATCGCCGAAATCAACCGAACGGGCTGAGCTGCTCCTCTTCCGCTCGCCGGCCCTCGGAACGTCAGCCTGCAAACGAATCGGACCACCGAGGTCACCGGCAGAGTCTCCTTTCGGAGCTCGCCCCCCCCCCAAGCTTTAACGACGGTTTCCCAAGCGGGGCAAACGCAGGGCCTCCCTTCGGCCCCGGAACGGTTTTTATCGCGGGCTCCCAAGTCGCCGTTACGACACTAAGCGGCAAAGCAAGGCAAAGACAGCTGGGGTCGCAGCTTACCCACCTAGGCACGAAAATTCTTCTTTGAGGCCTCCCTCGCTGCTTTTGCCAGGTAAACACACCAAAACAAAGCTCCCGACAGGCAGCTGAGGCTTCGCATGGACCTCGGGGCCCCGCTAGCAACGGCGACGCCGGAGCCGCCGGGCTACCAGGCGCTATTCCCCCCCCCTCCCCTCCCCTCCCCTCCCCTCCCCTCCCCTGCCGGCCCGCGAACCGCGGCTTATTACTCACGAGTCCGGGAAGGACGCCGCCGACCTTCCCGCGGCCGAAGGCTCCTCGTCAGGAGCGGGCAGAGAACCTTTCCGCCGGCATTCGGAGTCTCCCGGCCGCTCTCGACACCCGATAACTTGCCGAGAAAGGGCTGAGGGCGGGAGCCTGCAGTTCTTCACGGCAGCACACAGTCGTTCCCCGATGTGCCGAACGCCTAGCATTAACACAATTTAGAAATACAAAAATACCACCGCTACAGGGCGCAAAGCCAAGCTGAAATTTCGGCAGCCAAAGCAAACCTCTGCGCGCCCGACAGAACGAGCCACGTGCATCGGCGCCTACAGCTCCTCAAGGCTAGCGAGGCCTCGTGGGCGACGTTCCTCTGGCAGGCTGCGCAGCTGAACTCCCCCGTGTCGCCTAAGAGTCCGTGACGTGACGTATTCAAAGCTCAGCAGAAATTAACAATCCAAAGTTGTTTCTAAGCACAAAAGCGGATCTACTACACGAGAAGGAAGGAGTCCTAATTCCGCAAGGCTTTACCTTTTCTTCGAGCTGCCGTCTTCCTGCTGCCCCACATACCATTGCCAGGCAATTAACCTGGGGTCGCGCTAAATGAGCCTTCCTGAAAGCCACCTCTTCGTTTTACAATTCGCACGCTTGCCTCTCCCTCTCTCTCTGGCCACCTGACCGCCGTTCCCCGAAGACGGGAATTTGCCGTCTTGGAGCTCTTAAAGCACGACGCTTCACAGATGCAGAGAGTCACGCGCACGGAAACGG
The DNA here is from genome assembly GCF_036417845.1 of Apteryx mantelli. Classification (NCBI taxonomy): domain Eukaryota; kingdom Metazoa; phylum Chordata; class Aves; order Apterygiformes; family Apterygidae; genus Apteryx; species Apteryx mantelli. The sequence goes on along the minus strand of NW_027118583.1, from coordinate 12,953 downwards.
ATGGACGCAGCGTCCTTTCCGTAACGCGTACGCACCTTCCGTTAGATGTCGCTCATCTGTTATTCCGATCGCTATTACCGGCGAACCTTCCTCACCGGGAGGAACGGGCTTTCCCTTTCGGGGCGACGGAGACGGCTCTCGCTCGGTTCCCTTTAATTTTATTACTTCGGCTCGCTTACGTTTCTCTGTCTCTTCAGCTTCAGCCGTGGCAACGAATCTAAAAATTAAATATCCTATCTTTCCTTTTCTACGTACGCGTGTACGATAACAAAACAAAATACAAACGACCGAAGCAAAACTAAGGCAGCTACGGTTAACAAGAGGCGCAGGGCAGCAACGGGTCGCTTAGTCCTCAGCGCTGCCTCCGGGAGGGAGGCCGAAAGAACGAACGTTCCGCATCAAGAGTTACCTTGGTTACCCGGGCCAGAACGCCTCCTACTGTCGCAGCTTCTGGGGAGATCGAGGGTCCGCTGCTGCATTTTTGCTTCCTCCTTTCAGCCCGCCCCTTCGGGAGTAAGCGCAAAAAACCGCTCGCTCGTCCGGCTTTGCTCTTTGTCAGCATTTGCTATTGTCGGTTCCGCCTCTGTAACAAAGACAGAAAATTGCATTTCGCTTCCAACAAAACACTTCGATTTACACGCGTTCTTTTTCTCTTTCCCGTGGTTTTTTTTTTTTTTTTTTTCTTTCCCCCCTTTCTTTCTTTTTCCTTCTTTCCCTCAAAGGAAAGGTCTTAATACACCGCTTTGCATCGTACGTTACGGGGTAAGCCGTTTGGAAACGCTACAGGGCCGACGCCGCGCCGCAACCCTGCTCCGGGGCCCGCCTGCCACCCCGCTCCGCTCCGCCGCGCCGCCTCCGCAGGGGCGAGCGCGTGCCCCGGCCCGCGCTGCCAACGAACTGGCGCCCTAAACGCCGCGCACGCAAAACGCAAAGTCACACCCGCGCTCCCGGCGCGGCGCCGGGTCCCAGCCCGCCCCCCCACTCGCCCCGCACCGCCGCCTCCACGCAGCGACGGCCGCAGCGGGCAGGATGCAGCCCGACGCCCCCCGAACCTATGCGTTCGCCTCACCCGGGGGCCCCACATCCTTCACTCCACGCCACCTCCGCACTCACCCGCCGCCGCCGCCGAGCGAAAACGCCCTCCCTGCTCGCCGCCATCTTGCTTCCCCGCCGCCGCGCATGCGCCGCTCGCCAACGGACTGCGGCGGCAGTGACGCTTGAGCACCGCGCACGTGCCGGCTCGGACAGCGCGGGGGGGGGGAGCGAGGGGAGCGGGAGGGGAGCAGAGGGAGCCCGAGGGGCGGGGGGGAGCGAGGGGAGCCCGAGGGGCGGGGCGGAGTGCGAGGGGAGCGCGAGAGGCGGGGGGGAGCGGGAGGGGAGCAGGGGGGCCCGAGGAGCGGGGGGGAGCACGAGGGGAGCCCGAGAAGCGGGGGGGAGCGCGGGGGCGGGGGGGAGCGCGAGGGGACCAGGGGGAGCGCGAGGGGCGGGGCGGAGCGCGAGGGGAGCAAGGGGAGCCCGAGAGGAGCCTGAGAAGCAGGGGGGAGCCCGAGAAGCGGGGGGGAGCGCGAGGGGAGCAGGGGGAGTGCAAGGGGCGGGGCAGAGCGCGAGGGGAGCAAGGGGAGCCCGAGGAGCGGGGGGGAGCGTGAGAGGAGCCTGAGAAGCAGGGGGGAGCCCGAGAAGCGGGGGGGAGCGCGAGGAGAGCCCGAGAAGCGGGGGGGAGCGCGAGGGGAGCAGGGGGAGCCCGAGGGGCGGGGCGGAGCGCGAGGGAAGCGCGAGAAGCGGGGGGGAGCGCGAGGGGCGGGGCGGAGCGCGAGGGGAGCAGGGGGAGCCCGAGGGGCGGGGCGGAGCGCGAGGGGAGCCCGAGAAGCGGGGGGGAGCGCGAGGGGAGCAGGGGGAGCGCGAGGGGAGCAGGGGGAGCCCGAGGAGCGGGGGGGGGAGCGCGAGGGGAGCCCGAGGAGCAGGGGGGAGCGCGGGGGTGGGGGGGAGCGCGAGGGGAGCCCGAGAAGCGGGGGGGAGCGCGAGGGGCGGGTGGAGCGGGGAATCCCGAGGGGCGGGGGGGAGCCGGGGGAGCCCGAGGGGCGGGGGGGAGCACGAAGGGAGGCGAGACCCGCAATGGCATGCTCGCGCCGCGGCGCTGCAGCCGGGCGGCTCACGCGTGCGAACCGCAGCCCGCCGCGGCAGCCCGGGACTCCCAGCGAGCGCCCCGAGGCTGCCCGAGCCCGTGGCCGCTCCAAGAGCACCGGGAAGGGGCGACGAGCACGCTCCATTCGCTTACCCGTTACCGAAACGGCGGAGAGCAGCAGCAAACATGGCGACCGGCACTGAGCATGTGCGCGCCGGCTGTCTGCGCATGCGCGCCCCCCCCACCGGGTGCAGTACCGCTTTTTGGACACAGGGTGGCAGCAGTGAGCGCGGCGGAACGCTGTGCGCGTGCGCGCCCCCCCCCACAGGGTGCAGTACCGATTTTTGGACACAGGGTGGCAGCAGTGAGCACGGCAGAACCCAGTGCGCACGCGCGCCCCCCCCACAGGGTGCAGTACCGATTTTTGGACACAGGGTGGCAGCAGTGAGCGCGGCGGAACCCAGTGCGCACGCGAGCCCCCCCATAGGGTGCAGTACCGATTTTTGGACACAGGGTGGCAGCAGTGAGCACGGCGGAACCCAGTGCGCATGCGCGCCCCCCTTTATCGTGCCGTACCGCTTTTTTGACGCCCCGAGGGCAGCAGGGCGCGCGGCCGGCCGCCGTGCGCCCGCGCGCCCCCCTTTCCGTGCCGTACCGCTTTTTTGACGCCCCGAGGGCAGCAGGGCGCGCGGCCGCCCCCGGCACGCACACACCGCTGCAGAGCCCCCCCGCCCGTCCGCCCTTTGCAGAGATTTCACCACCCTCGCCTCGGCTCATCTGCCCTTATTTACAGCGCCTGCTGCGAGGCGCAGCGTCGCCGCGTGTCGTGCTCGAGCCGCTGCTCCTAGAGGCTTCCGTAACAGCGCTTTCCTTTGAACATCGTTGCAAAATACTCCACAGACAAAAAAGAGTCAGAGGCTGCACTTAAAAAAACAAAACGAAAACAAAAAAACCACCCACCTACTTAACGGGACAATTTGCAAGCGTTCCAAGAAGCAGCCGTTCTTCTTTAGGACTTTCGACCTCTCGCCTTTACTGATCGTTAAACAAAATAAACAGCCCAAAGCAAGCCGCGCTATTTGCTTGACAGACTGCTCGGTTTTTATTATTAAACGGTACGAGATGCTGGCACGCGGCATGTCTTATTCGGATTCTTGGGCTGACGTTCCTTCGGCCGCACGCACGCGGTCAAAGGCGTCTTTTTCACGTCCCGCCGTCAGGGCCTCCCCAGCAATTCCCGCAGCGACTCCCCCCTCGGGACAAACAGCTCGAGGACACGCACGGTCTTGCTAAAAGAACGGGGGGGGGGGGGGGGGGAACAAACGCGTGCGCTGAGCGCGGCACTCGCAGACCCGATCTTCGGGTCCAAAAGAAAACTCTCTAAAGCGGACCAGGCGGGCCAAAGAGGTCCCTTCTTTGCGCCACGCTTCTTTCCTCGCACAGACGTCGGCCGCCTCTGCCCGCTCTCACGGTATCCCCTACCGGCAAGGACACGGCGAAACGTTTCGGAAACGACGGCGTTTCCCAGAAGCGTTTCCGCCGCCTTGGGAAAACGGCCGAAGGAGAGGCTCACGCGGGGCGCGTAGCTAGAAAGAACGCTCCGCACAAAGGCCTAAAATGACCAGCCCGGAGCAGGGATCCTGGGCTCTCCGGGAGCGCAGGAGTTCTCACGTCCTTACTGAGCAGAGACCGCTGCCCGTGAAACACGAGACGCCGCAGCGACGCCGATCGTTGGAGGGAAGCCTGCAATAAGAGCGAAAGAAAAGCAGACGTTGAGGACAAAGAGCAAGTTACGAGCCCCTCGCGATTCAGACACGCTTCTAGATTTACCGCCTATTTCAAGGCGCGCCTTCGGCAATTCCGTCCAATTGATTTTCCCCGAAGCCCGAGACGCGGACGAAACGCCTCTCAAAGGAAGGTACGGCATAACCGCTCTGGCCTATAAACTACCGCTTTCGACGCAGGAAAAGCACAGGGAAAGCACTAGCGTTCCCCCCAAGAAACCACGTCCAAGCGGACCGATGAAGTAGGCCCCAAGTCTGAAAGCGGACCTAAAGGAGCCCGTTTGGCGGTCGCGAGCTGGAATACGCCGTTCTCCTTCTCACTAACAACCTCCCGTAGAGACCGGCAGCTGTACAGCGCCTTCTACGCTACACGGAGGAGTCGGATAGCGGGCAGATGCCGCGTCCCGAATGCGCAACTAGAGATTGGAACGCACGGACGTAAACAAACGCCCGTGACGTAGCGGAGGTCTAGCGTATTCACGTTTACCGTGCGTCAGTTCTCCTCTGCGGACAGGCCGTTCCATCTTCTTTACTCGTTAGCTGACAGACGCCCTAGGAGAAAGCAAAGAAAGGAAGAAATTCAAAAGGAAATGAAACAGATCGGAGGGAGCCTCAAAGGCTTTGATCCATCCCCCCAGGCAGCCGAACCACCTTCGCAAAGGCACACCTCAAAAGACACGTCCTTCCGGGATCGCTGCACAGCCCAGCCAGAAAAGAGGAACAGAAACAAACAGAACGAGAAGGCTGCAGAGGGGGACGGAGGGCCGGAAAGGAGCCTGCTGTCCAGCGATGGTATTTTACCGCTCCTTGCGCGTTAGCAGCCCCTTTCAGATGCTTAAGCCCAAATTCTCTCAGCCCTTAACAGCTTCAGTACCCGCGGCACCTAGTTTTTCCACGCTCTCCAGTCTTCCTCGCTCTTTCCCGTCTCGGGCGAAAAGCCTCCCAGACCCCGTCTGTACTTACGCGCTTCCTTAAAACAGGATCGCCGAAATCAACCGAACGGGCTGAGCTGCTCCTCTTCCGCTCGCCGGCCCTCGGAACGTCAGCCTGCAAACGAATCGGACCACCGAGGTCACCGGCAGAGTCTCCTTTCGGAGCTCGCCCCCCCCCCAAGCTTTAACGACGGTTTCCCAAGCGGGGCAAACGCAGGGCCTCCCTTCGGCCCCGGAACGGTTTTTATCGCGGGCTCCCAAGTCGCCGTTACGACACTAAGCGGCAAAGCAAGGCAAAGACAGCTGGGGTCGCAGCTTACCCACCTAGGCACGAAAATTCTTCTTTGAGGCCTCCCTCGCTGCTTTTGCCAGGTAAACACACCAAAACAAAGCTCCCGACAGGCAGCTGAGGCTTCGCATGGACCTCGGGGCCCCGCTAGCAACGGCGACGCCGGAGCCGCCGGGCTACCAGGCGCTATTCCCCCCCCCTCCCCTCCCCTCCCCTCCCCTCCCCTGCCGGCCCGCGAACCGCGGCTTATTACTCACGAGTCCGGGAAGGACGCCGCCGACCTTCCCGCGGCCGAAGGCTCCTCGTCAGGAGCGGGCAGAGAACCTTTCCGCCGGCATTCGGAGTCTCCCGGCCGCTCTCGACACCCGATAACTTGCCGAGAAAGGGCTGAGGGCGGGAGCCTGCAGTTCTTCACGGCAGCACACAGTCGTTCCCCGATGTGCCGAACGCCTAGCATTAACACAATTTAGAAATACAAAAATACCACCGCTACAGGGCGCAAAGCCAAGCTGAAATTTCGGCAGCCAAAGCAAACCTCTGCGCGCCCGACAGAACGAGCCACGTGCATCGGCGCCTACAGCTCCTCAAGGCTAGCGAGGCCTCGTGGGCGACGTTCCTCTGGCAGGCTGCGCAGCTGAACTCCCCCGTGTCGCCTAAGAGTCCGTGACGTGACGTATTCAAAGCTCAGCAGAAATTAACAATCCAAAGTTGTTTCTAAGCACAAAAGCGGATCTACTACACGAGAAGGAAGGAGTCCTAATTCCGCAAGGCTTTACCTTTTCTTCGAGCTGCCGTCTTCCTGCTGCCCCACATACCATTGCCAGGCAATTAACCTGGGGTCGCGCTAAATGAGCCTTCCTGAAAGCCACCTCTTCGTTTTACAATTCGCACGCTTGCCTCTCCCTCTCTCTCTGGCCACCTGACCGCCGTTCCCCGAAGACGGGAATTTGCCGTCTTGGAGCTCTTAAAGCACGACGCTTCACAGATGCAGAGAGTCACGCGCACGGAAACGGATGGACGCAGCGTCCTTTCCGTAACGCGTACGCACCTTCCGTTAGATGTCGCTCATCTGTTATTCCGATCGCTATTACCGGCGAACCTTCCTCACCGGGAGGAACGGGCTTTCCCTTTCGGGGCGACGGAGACGGCTCTCGCTCGGTTCCCTTTAATTTTATTACTTCGGCTCGCTTACGTTTCTCTGTCTCTTCAGCTTCAGCCGTGGCAACGAATCTAAAAATTAAATATCCTATCTTTCCTTTTCTACGTACACGTGTACGATAACAAAACAAAATACAAACGACCGAAGCAAAACTAAGGCAGCTACGGTTAACAAGAGGCGCAGGGCAGCAACGGGTCGCTTAGTCCTCAGCGCTGCCTCCGGGAGGGAGGCCGAAAGAACGAACGTTCCGCATCAAGAGTTACCTTGGTTACCCGGGCCAGAACGCCTCCTACTGTCGCAGCTTCTGGGGAGATCGAGGGTCCGCTGCTGCATTTTTGCTTCCTCCTTTCAGCCCGCCCCTTCGGGAGTAAGCGCAAAAAACCGCTCGCTCGTCCGGCTTTGCTCTTTGTCAGCATTTGCTATTGTCGGTTCCGCCTCTGTAACAAAGACAGAAAATTGCATTTCGCTTCCAACAAAACACTTCGATTTACACGCGTTCTTTTTCTCTTTCCCGTGGTTTTTTTTTTTTTTTTTTTCTTTCCCCCCTTTCTTTCTTTTTCCTTCTTTCCCTCAAAGGAAAGGTCTTAATACACCGCTTTGCATCGTACGTTACGGGGTAAGCCGTTTGGAAACGCTACAGGGCCGACGCCGCGCCGCAACCCTGCTCCGGGGCCCGCCTGCCACCCCGCTCCGCTCCGCCGCGCCGCCTCCGCAGGGGCGAGCGCGTGCCCCGGCCCGCGCTGCCAACGAACTGGCGCCCTAAACGCCGCGCACGCAAAACGCAAAGTCACACCCGCGCTCCCGGCGCGGCGCCGGGTCCCAGCCCGCCCCCCCACTCGCCCCGCACCGCCGCCTCCACGCAGCGACGGCCGCAGCGGGCAGGATGCAGCCCGACGCCCCCCGAACCTATGCGTTCGCCTCACCCGGGGGCCCCACATCCTTCACTCCACGCCACCTCCGCACTCACCCGCCGCCGCCGCCGAGCGAAAACGCCCTCCCTGCTCGCCGCCATCTTGCTTCCCCGCCGCCGCGCATGCGCCGCTCGCCAACGGACTGCGGCGGCAGTGACGCTTGAGCACCGCGCACGTGCCGGCTCGGACAGCGCGGGGGGGGGGAGCGAGGGGAGCGGGAGGGGAGCAGAGGGAGCCCGAGGGGCGGGGGGGAGCGAGGGGAGCCCGAGGGGCGGGGCGGAGTGCGAGGGGAGCGCGAGAGGCGGGGGGGAGCGGGAGGGGAGCAGGGGGGCCCGAGGAGCGGGGGGGAGCACGAGGGGAGCCCGAGAAGCGGGGGGGAGCGCGGGGGCGGGGGGGAGCGCGAGGGGACCAGGGGGAGCGCGAGGGGCGGGGCGGAGCGCGAGGGGAGCAAGGGGAGCCCGAGAGGAGCCTGAGAAGCAGGGGGGAGCCCGAGAAGCGGGGGGGAGCGCGAGGGGAGCAGGGGGAGTGCAAGGGGCGGGGCAGAGCGCGAGGGGAGCAAGGGGAGCCCGAGGAGCGGGGGGGAGCGTGAGAGGAGCCTGAGAAGCAGGGGGGAGCCCGAGAAGCGGGGGGGAGCGCGAGGAGAGCCCGAGAAGCGGGGGGGAGCGCGAGGGGAGCAGGGGGAGCCCGAGGGGCGGGGCGGAGCGCGAGGGAAGCGCGAGAAGCGGGGGGGAGCGCGAGGGGCGGGGCGGAGCGCGAGGGGAGCAGGGGGAGCCCGAGGGGCGGGGCGGAGCGCGAGGGGAGCCCGAGAAGCGGGGGGGAGCGCGAGGGGAGCAGGGGGAGCGCGAGGGGAGCAGGGGGAGCCCGAGGAGCGGGGGGGGGAGCGCGAGGGGAGCCCGAGAAGCAGGGGGGAGCGCGGGGGTGGGGGGGAGCGCGAGGGGAGCCCGAGAAGCGGGGGGGAGCGCGAGGGGCGGGTGGAGCGGGGAATCCCGAGGGGCGGGGGGGAGCCGGGGGAGCCCGAGGGGCGGGGGGGAGCACGAAGGGAGGCGAGACCCGCAATGGCATGCTCGCGCCGCGGCGCTGCAGCCGGGCGGCTCACGCGTGCGAACCGCAGCCCGCCGCGGCAGCCCGGGACTCCCAGCGAGCGCCCCGAGGCTGCCCGAGCCCGTGGCCGCTCCAAGAGCACCGGGAAGGGGCGACGAGCACGCTCCATTCGCTTACCCGTTACCGAAACGGCGGAGAGCAGCAGCAAACATGGCGACCGGCACTGAGCATGTGCGCGCCGGCTGTCTGCGCATGCGCGCCCCCCCCACCGGGTGCAGTACCGCTTTTTGGACACAGGGTGGCAGCAGTGAGCGCGGCGGAACGCTGTGCGCGTGCGCGCCCCCCCCACAGGGTGCAGTACCGATTTTTGGACACAGGGTGGCAGCAGTGAGCACGGCAGAACCCAGTGCGCACGCGCGCCCCCCCCACAGGGTGCAGTACCGATTTTTGGACACAGGGTGGCAGCAGTGAGCGCGGCGGAACCCAGTGCGCACGCGAGCCCCCCCATAGGGTGCAGTACCGATTTTTGGACACAGGGTGGCAGCAGTGAGCACGGCGGAACCCAGTGCGCACGCGCGCCCCCCTTTATCGTGCCGTACCGCTTTTTTGACGCCCCGAGGGCAGCAGGGCGCGCGGCCGCCCCCGGCACGCACACACCGCTGCAGAGCCCCCCCGCCCGTCCGCCCTTTGCAGAGATTTCACCACCCTCGCCTCGGCTCATCTGCCCTTATTTACAGCGCCTGCTGCGAGGCGCAGCGTCGCCGCGTGTCGTGCTCGAGCCGCTGCTCCTAGAGGCTTCCGTAACAGCGCTTTCCTTTGAACATCGTTGCAAAATACTCCACAGACAAAAAAGAGTCAGAGGCTGCACTTAAAAAAACAAAACGAAAACAAAAAAACCACCCACCTACTTAACGGGACAATTTGCAAGCGTTCCAAGAAGCAGCCGTTCTTCTTTAGGACTTTCGACCTCTCGCCTTTACTGATCGTTAAACAAAATAAACAGCCCAAAGCAAGCCGCGCTATTTGCTTGACAGACTGCTCGGTTTTTATTATTAAACGGTACGAGATGCTGGCACGCGGCATGTCTTCTTCGGATTCTTGGGCTGACGTTCCTTCGGCCGCACGCACGCGGTCAAAGGCGTCTTTTTCACGTCCCGCCGTCAGGGCCTCCCCAGCAATTCCCGCAGCGACTCCCCCCTCGGGACAAACAGCTCGAGGACACGCACGGTCTTGCTAAAAGAACGGGGGGGGGGGGGGGGAACAAACGCGTGCGCTGAGCGCGGCACTCGCAGACCCGATCTTCGGGTCCAAAAGAAAACTCTCTAAAGCGGACCAGGCGGGCCAAAGAGGTCCCTTCTTTGCGCCACGCTTCTTTCCTCGCACAGACGTCGGCCGCCTCTGCCCGCTCTCACGGTATCCCCTACCGGCAAGGACACGGCGAAACGTTTCGGAAACGACGGCGTTTCCCAGAAGCGTTTCCGCCGCCTTGGGAAAACGGCCGAAGGAGAGGCTCACGCGGGGCGCGTAGCTAGAAAGAACGCTCCGCACAAAGGCCTAAAATGACCAGCCCGGAGCAGGGATCCTGGGCTCTCCGGGAGCGCAGGAGTTCTCACGTCCTTACTGAGCAGAGACCGCTGCCCGTGAAACACGAGACGCCGCAGCGACGCCGATCGTTGGAGGGAAGCCTGCAATAAGAGCGAAAGAAAAGCAGACGTTGAGGACAAAGAGCAAGTTACGAGCCCCTCGCGATTCAGACACGCTTCTAGATTTACCGCCTATTTCAAGGCGCGCCTTCGGCAATTCCGTCCAATTGATTTTCCCCGAAGCCCGAGACGCGGACGAAACGCCTCTCAAAGGAAGGTACGGCATAACCGCTCTGGCCTATAAACTACCGCTTTCGACGCAGGAAAAGCACAGGGAAAGCACTAGCGTTCCCCCCAAGAAACCACGTCCAAGCGGACCGATGAAGTAGGCCCCAAGTCTGAAAGCGGACCTAAAGGAGCCCGTTTGGCGGTCGCGAGCTGGAATACGCCGTTCTCCTTCTCACTAACAACCTCCCGTAGAGACCGGCAGCTGTACAGCGCCTTCTACGCTACACGGAGGAGTCGGATAGCGGGCAGATGCCGCGTCCCGAATGCGCAACTAGAGATTGGAACGCACGGACGTAAACAAACGCCCGTGACGTAGCGGAGGTCTAGCGTATTCACGTTTACCGTGCGTCAGTTCTCCTCTGCGGACAGGCCGTTCCATCTTCTTTACTCGTTAGCTGACAGACGCCCTAGGAGAAAGCAAAGAAAGGAAGAAATTCAAAAGGAAATGAAACAGATCGGAGGGAGCCTCAAAGGCTTTGATCCATCCCCCCAGGCAGCCGAACCACCTTCGCAAAGGCACACCTCAAAAGACACGTCCTTCCGGGATCGCTGCACAGCCCAGCCAGAAAAGAGGAACAGAAACAAACAGAACGAGAAGGCTGCAGAGGGGGACGGAGGGCCGGAAAGGAGCCTGCTGTCCAGCGATGGTATTTTACCGCTCCTTGCGCGTTAGCAGCCCCTTTCAGATGCTTAAGCCCAAATTCTCTCAGCCCTTAACAGCTTCAGTACCCGCGGCACCTAGTTTTTCCACGCTCTCTCCAGTCTTCCTCGCTCTTTCCCGTCTCGGGCGAAAAGCTCCAGACCCCGTCTGTACTTACGCGCTTCCTTAAAACAGGATCGCCGAAATCAACCGAACGGCTGAGCTGCTCCTCTTCCGCTCGCCGGCCCTCGGAACGTCAGCCTGCAAACGAATCGGACCACCGAGGTCACCGGCAGAGTCTCCTTTCGGAGCTCGCCCCCCCCCCAAGCTTTAACGACGGTTTCCCAAGCGGGGCAAACGCAGGGCCTCCCTTCGGCCCCGGAAACGGTTTTTATCGCGGGCTCCCAAGTCGCCGTTACGACACTAAGCGGCAAAGCAAGGCAAAGACAGCTGGGGTCGCAGCTTACCCACCTAGGCACGAAAATTCTTCTTGAGGCCTCCCTCGCTGCTTTTGCCAGGTAAACACACCAAAACAAAGCTCCCGACAGGCAGCTGAGGCTTCGCATGGACCTCGGGGCCCCGCTAGCAACGGCGACGCCGGAGCCGCCGGGCTACCAGGCGCTATTCCCCCCCCCTCCCCTCCCCTCCCCTCCCCTCCCCTCCCCTGCCGGCCCGCGAACCGCGGCTTATTACTCACGAGTCCGGGAAGGACGCCGCCGACCTTCCCGCGGCCGAAGGCTCCTCGTCAGGAGCGGGCAGAGAACCTTTCCGCCGGCATCGAGTCTCCCGGCCGCTCTCGACACCCGATAACTTGCCGAGAAAGGGCTGAGGGCGGGAGCCTGCAGTTCTTCACGGCAGCACACAGTCGTTCCCCGATGTGCCGAACGCCTAGCATTAACACAATTTAGAATACAAAATACCACCGCTACAGGGCGCAAAGCCAAGCTGAAATTTCGGCAGCCAAAGCAAACCTCTGCGCGCCCGACAGAACGAGCCACGTGCATCGGCGCCTACAGCTCCTCAAGGCTAGCGAGGCCTCGTGGGCGACGTTCCTCTGGCAGGCTGCGCAGCTGAACTCCCCCGTGTCGCCTAAGAGTCCGTGACGTGACGTATTCAAAGCTCAGCAGAAATTAACAATCCAAAGTTGTTTCTAAGCACAATAGCGGATCTACTACACGAGAAGGAAGAGTCCTAATTCCGCAAGGCTTTACCTTTTCTTCGAGCTGCCGTCTTCCTGCTGCCCCACATACCATTGCCAGGCAATTAACCTGGGGTCGCGCTAAATGAGCCTTCCTGAAAGCCACCTCTTCGTTTTACAATTCGCACGCTTGCCTCTCCCTCTCTCTCTGGCCACCTGACCGCCGTTCCCCGAAGACGGGAATTTGCCGTCTTGGAGCTCTTAAAGCACGACGCTTCACAGATGCAGAGAGTCACGCGCACGGAAACGGATGGACGCAGCGTCCTTTCCGTAACGCGTACGCACCTTCCGTTAGATGTCGCTCATCTGTTATTCCGATCGCTATTACCGGCGAACCTTCCTCACCGGGAGGAACGGGCTTTCCCTTTCGGGGCGACGGAGACGGCTCTCGCTCGGTTCCCTTTAATTTTATTACTTCGGCTCGCTTACGTTTCTCTGTCTCTTCAGCTTCAGCCGTGGCAACGAATCTAAAAATTAAATATCCTATCTTTCCTTTTCTACGTACGCGTGTACGATAACAAAACAAAATACAAACGACCGAAGCAAAACTAAGGCAGCTACGGTTAACAAGAGGCGCAGGGCAGCAACGGGTCGCTTAGTCCTCAGCGCTGCCTCCGGGAGGGAGGCCGAAAGAACGAACGTTCCGCATCAAGAGTTACCTTGGTTACCCGGGCCAGAACGCCTCCTACTGTCGCAGCTTCTGGGGAGATCGAGGGTCCGCTGCTGCATTTTGCTTCCTCCTTTCAGCCCGCCCCTTCGGGAGTAAGCGCAAAAAACCGCTCGCTCGTCCGGCTTTGCTCTTTGTCAGCATTTGCTATTGTCGTTCCGCCTCTGTAACAAAGACAGAAAATTGCATTTCGCTTCCAACAAAACACTTCGATTTACACGCGTTCTTTTTCTCTTTCCCGTGGTTTTTTTTTTTTTTTTTTTCTTTCCCCCCTTTCTTTCTTTTTCCTTCTTTCCCTCAAAGGAAAGGTCTTAATACACCGCTTTGCATCGTACGTTA
>NW_027118582.1:40000-70000 GCF_036417845.1 Apteryx mantelli | reverse complement strand
CAAGACCGCACGGGCCTCTACGGGCTCGTAGAGGCCTCCTACGGGCTCGTACGGGCTCGTACGGGCTCGTACGGGCTCGCACGGGCACGCACGGGCTCGCACAAGCTCGCACGGGCCTCTACGGGCTCGCAGAGCCCTCCTACGGGATCGTACGGGCTCGCACGGGCGCGCACGGGCTCGCACAAGCTCGCACGGGCCTCTACGGGCTCGCAGAGGCCTCCTACGGGCTCGTACGGGCTCGTACGGGCGCGCACGGGCTCGCACAAGCTTGCACGGGCCTCTACGGGCTCGCAGAGGCCTGCTACGGGCTGGTACGGGCTCACACGGGCACGCACGGTCTCGCTCAACCTCGCACGGGCCTCTACGGGCTCGCAGAGTCCTGCTACGGGCTCGTACGGGCTTGTACGGGCTCGCACGGGCGCGCACGGGCTCGCACGGGCTCTCACAAGCTCACACGGGCCTCTACGGGCTCGCAGAGGCCTCCTACGGGCTCGTACGGGCGCGTACGGGCTCGCAAGGGCGCGCACGGGCTCGCACAAGCTCGCACGGGCCTCTACGGGCTCGCAGAGGCCTCCTACGGGCTCGTACGGGCTCGCATGGGCTCGCACGGCCTCGCACAAGCTCGCCCGGGCCTCTACGGGCTTGCAGAGGCCTCCTACGGGCTCGTACGGGCTCGTACGGGCTCGCACGGGCACGCACGGGCTCGCACGGGCCTCTACGGGCTCGCAGAGGCCTGCTACGGACTCGTACGGGCTTGTACGGGCTCGCACGGGCGCGCACGGGCTCGCACAAGCTCGCACGGGCCTCTACGGGCTCGCAGAGCCCTGCTACGGGCTCGTACGGGCTCGCACGGGCGCGCACGGGCTCGCACAAGCTCCCACGGGCCTCTACGGGCTCGCAGAGCCCTGCTACGGGCTCGTACGGGCTCGTACGGGCGCGCACGGGCGAGCACGGGCTCGCACAAGCTCGCACGGGCCTCTACGGGCTCGCAGAGGCCTGCTACGGGCTCGTACGGGCTCGTACGGGCTCGCACGGGCGCGCACGGGCTCGCACAAGCTCGCCCGGGCCTCTACGGACTCGCAGAGGCCTCCTACGGGCTCGTACGGGCTCGTACGGGCTCGCACGGGCGCGCACGACCTCTCACAAGCTCGCACGGGCCTCTACGGGCTCGCAGAGCCCTGCTACGGGCTCGTACGGGCTTGCACGGGCGCGCACGGGCTCGCACAAGCTCGCACGGGCCTCTACGGGCTCGCAGAGGCCTGCTACGGGCTCGTACGGGCTCGTACGGGCTCGCACGGGCGCGCACGGGCTCGCACAAGCTCGCACGGGCCTCTACGGGCTCGCAGAGGCCTCCTACGGGCTCGTACGGGCTCGCACGGGCGCGCACAGGCTCGCACAAGTTCGCACGGGCCTCTACGGGCTCGCAGAGGCCTCCTACGAGCTCGTACGGGCTCGTACGGGCGCGCACGGGCACGCACGGGCTCGCACAAGCTCGCACGGGCCTCTACGGGCTCGCAGAGGCCTCCTACGGGCTCGTACGGGCTCGTATGGGCTCGCACGGGCGCGCACGGGCTCGCACAAGCTCGCACGGGCCTCTACGGGCTCGCAGAGGCCTCCTACGGGCTAGTACGGGCTCGCACGGGCTCGCACAAGCACACACGGGCCTCTACGGGCTCGCGGAGGCCTCCTACGGGCTCGTATGGGCTCGTACGGGCTCGCACGGGCACGCACGGGCTCGCACAAGCTCGCACGGGCCTCTACGGGCTCGCAGAGGCCTCCTACGGGCTCGTACGGGCTCGTACAAGCTCGCACAGGCCTGTACGGGCTCGCACAAGCTCGCACGGGCCTCTACGGGCTCGCAGAGCCCTGCTACGGGCTCGTACGGGCTCGCACGTGCGCGCACGAGCTCGCACAAGATCGCACGGGCTTCTACGGGCTCGCAGAGGCCTCCTACGGGCTCGTACGGGCTTGTACGGGCTCGCACGGGCGCGCACGGGCTCGCACAAGCTCGCACGGGCCTTTACGGGCTCACAGAGGCCTCCTACGGGCTTGTACGGGCTCATACGGGCTCGCACGGGCGCGCACGGGCTCGCACAAGCTCGCACGGGCATCTACGGGCTCGCAGAGGCCTCCTACGGGCTCGTACGGGCTCGTACGGGCTCGCACGGGCGCGCACGGGCTCGCACAAGCTCGCACGGGCCTCTACGGGCTCGCAGAGGCCTCCTACGGGCTCGTACGTGCTTGTACGGGCTCGCACGGGCGCGCACGGGCTCGCACAAGCTCGCACGGGCCTTTACGGGCTCGCAGAGGCCTCCTACGGGCTTGTACGGGCTCATACGTGCTCGAACGGGCGCGCACGGGCTCGCACAAGCTCGCACGGGCCTCTACGGGCTCGCAGAGGCCTCCTACGGGCTCGTATGGCTCGTACGGGCTCGCACGGGCGCGCACGGGCTCGCACAAGCTCGCACGGGCCTCTACGGGCTCGCAGAGGCCTCCTACGGGCTCGTACGGGCTCGTATGGGCTCGCACGGGTGCGCACGGGCTCGCACAAGCTCGGACGGGTCTCTACGGGCTCGCAGAGGCCTCCTACGGGCTCGTACGGGCTCGCACGGGCGCGCACAAGCACACACGGGCCTCTACGGGCTCACGGAGGCCTCCTACGGGCTGGTACGGGCTGGTACGGGCTCGCACGGGCACGCACGGGCTCGCACAAGCTCGCACGGGCCTCTACGGGCTCGCAGAGGCCTCCTACGGGCTCGTACGGGCTCGTACGGGCTCGCACGGGCGCGCACGGTCTCGCACAAGCTCGCACGGGCCTCTACGGGCTCGCAGAGGCCTCCTACGGGCTCGTACGGGCTCGTACGGGCTCGCACGGGCGCGCACGGGCTCGCACAAGCTCGCACGGGCCTCTACGGGCTCGCAGAGGCCTCCTACGGGCTCGTACGGGCTCGCACGGGCGCGCACGGGCTCGCACAAGCTCGCACGGGCCTCTACGGGCTCGCAGAGGCCTCCTACGGGCTCGTACGGGCTCGTACGGGCTCGCACGGGCGCGCACGGGCTCGCACAAGCTCACACGGGCCTCTACGGGCTCGCAGAGGCCTCCTACGGGCTCGTACGGGCTCGCACGGGCGCGCACGGGCTCGCACAAGCTCGCACGGGCCTCTACGGGCTCGCAGAGGCCTGCTACGGGCTGGTACGGGCTCGTACGGGCTCGCACGGGCGCGCACGGGCTCGCACAAGCTCGCACGGGCCTCTACGGGCTCGCAGAGGCATCCTACGGGCTCGTACGGGCTTGTACGGGCTCGCACGGGCGCGCACGGGCTCGCACAAGCTCGCACGGGCCTTTACGGGCTCGCAGAGGCCTCCTACGGGCTCGTACGGGCTCATACGGGCTCGCACGGGCGCGCACGGGCTCGCACAAGATCGCACGGGCCTCTACGGGCTCGTAGAGGCCTCCTGCGGGCTCGTACGGGCTCGCACGGGCGCTCACGGGCTCGCACAAGCTCGCACGGGCCTCTACGGGCTCGCAGAGGCCTGCTACGGGCTCGTACGGGCTCGTACGGGCTCGCACGGGCGCGCACGGGCTCGCACAAGCTCGCACGGGCCTCTACGGGCTCGCAGAGGCCTCCTACGGGCTCGTACGGGCTCGTACGGGCTCGCAGAGGCCTCCTACGGGCTCGCACAAGCTCGCACGGGCCTCTACGGGCTCGCAGAGCCCTGCTACAGGCTCGTACGGGCTCGCACGGGCGCGCACGGGCTCGCACAAGCTCGCACGGGCCTCTACGGGCTCGCAGAGGCCTCCTACGGGCTCGTACGTGCTTGTACGGGCTCGCACGGGCGCGCACGGGCTCGCACAAGCTCGCACGGGCCTTTACGGGCTCGCAGAGGCCTCCTACGGGCTTGTACGGGCTCATACGTGCTCGAACGGGCGCGCACGGGCTCGCACAAGCTCGCACGGGCCTCTACGGGCTCGCAGAGGCCTCCTACGGGCTCGTACGGCTCGTACGGGCTCGCACGGGCGCGCACGGGCTCGCACAAGCTCGCACGGGCCTCTACGGGCTCGCAGAGGCCTCCTACGGGCTCGTACGGGCTCGTATGGGCTCGCACGGGTGCGCACGGGCTCGCACAAGCTCGGACGGGTCTCTACGGGCTCGCAGAGGCCTCCTACGGGCTCGTACGGGCTCGCACGGGCGCGCACAAGCACACACGGGCCTCTACGGGCTCACGGAGGCCTCCTACGGGCTGGTACGGGCTGGTACGGGCTCGCACGGGCACGCACGGGCTCGCACAAGCTCGCACGGGCCTCTACGGGCTCGCAGAGGCCTCCTACGGGCTCGTACGGGCTCGTACGGGCTCGCACGGGCGCGCACGGTCTCGCACAAGCTCGCACGGGCCTCTACGGGCTCGCAGAGGCCTCCTACGGGCTCGTACGGGCTCGTACGGGCTCGCACGGGCGCGCACGGGCTCGCACAAGCTCGCACGGGCCTCTACGGGCTCGCAGAGGCCTCCTACGGGCTCGTACGGGCTCGCACGGGCGCGCACGGGCTCGCACAAGCTCGCACGGGCCTCTACGGGCTCGCAGAGGCCTCCTACGGGCTCGTACGGGCTCGTACGGGCTCGCACGGGCGCGCACGGGCTCGCACAAGCTCACACGGGCCTCTACGGGCTCGCAGAGGCCTCCTACGGGCTCGTACGGGCTCGCACGGGCGCGCACGGGCTCGCACAAGCTCGCACGGGCTTCTACGGGCTCGCAGAGGCCTGCTACGGGCTGGTACGGGCTCGTACGGGCTCGCACGGGCGCGCACGGGCTCGCACAAGCTCGCACGGGCCTCTACGGGCTCGCAGAGGCATCCTACGGGCTCGTACGGGCTTGTACGGGCTCGCACGGGCGCGCACGGGCTCGCACAAGCTCGCACGGGCCTTTACGGGCTCGCAGAGGCCTCCTACGGGCTCGTACGGGCTCATACGGGCTCGCACGGGCGCGCACGGGCTCGCACAAGATCGCACGGGCCTCTACGGGCTCGTAGAGGCCTCCTGCGGGCTCGTACGGGCTCGCACGGGCGCTCACGGGCTCGCACAAGCTCGCACGGGCCTCTACGGGCTCGCAGAGGCCTGCTACGGGCTCGTACGGGCTCGTACGGGCTCGCACGGGCGCGCACGGGCTCGCACAAGCTCGCACGGGCCTCTACGGGCTCGCAGAGGCCTCCTACGGGCTCGTACGGGCTCGTACGGGCTCGCAGAGGCCTCCTACGGGCTCGCACAAGCTCGCACGGGCCTCTACGGGCTCGCAGAGCCCTGCTACAGGCTCGTACGGGCTCGCACGGGCGCGCACGGGCTCGCACAAGCTCGCACGGGCCTCTACGGGCTCGCAGAGGCCTCCTACGGGCTCGTACGGGCTCGTACGGGCGCGCACGGGCTCGCACAAGCTCGCACGGGCCTCTACGGGCTCGCAGAGGCCTCCTACGGGCTCGTACGGGCTCGTACGGGCTCGCACGGGCACGCACGGGCTCGCACAAGCTCGCACGGGCCTCTACGGGCTCGCTGAGCCCTGCTACGGGCTCGTACGGGCTCGCACGGGCGCGCACGGGCTCGCACAAGCTCGCACGGGCCTCTACGGGCTCGCAGAGGCCTGCTACAGGCTCGTACGGGCTCGTACGGGCTCGCACGGGCGCGCACGGGCTCGCACAAGCTCGCACGGGCCTCTACGGGCTCGCAGAGGCCTCCTACGGGCTCGTACGGGCTCGTACGGGCTCGCACGGGTGCGCACGGGCTCGCACAAGCTCGCACGGGTCTCTACGGGCTCGCAGAGGCCTCCTACGGGCTCGTACGGGCTCGTACGGGCTCGCACAAGCTCGCACAAGGTCGCACGGGCCTCTACGGGCTCGCAGAGGCCTCCTACGGGCTCGTACGGGCTCGCACGGGCTCGCACGGGCACGCACGGGCTCGCACAAGCTCGCACGGGCCTCTACGGGCTCGCAGAGGCCTCCTACGGGCTCGTACGGGCTCGCACGGGCCCGCACGGTCTCGCACAAGCTCGCACGGGCCTCTACGGGCTCGCAGAGGCCTGCTACAGGCTCGTACGGGCTCGTACGGGCTCGCACGGGCGCGCACGGGCTCGCACAAGCTCGCACGGGCCTCTACGGGCTCGCAGAGGCCTCCTACGGGCTCGTACGGGCTCGCACGGGCGCGCACGGGCTCGCACAAGCTCGCACGGGCCTCTACGGGCTCGCAGAGGCCTGCTAGGGGCTCGTACGGGCTCGTACGGGCTCGCACGGGCGCGCACGGGCTCGCACAAGCTCGCACGGGCCTCTACGGGCTCGCAGAGGCCTCCTACGGGCTCGTACGGGCTCGCACGGGCGCGCACGGGCTCGCACAAGCTCGCACGGGCCTCTACGGGCTCGCAGAGGCCTGCTACGGGCTCGTACGGGCTCGTACGGGCTCGCACGGGCGCGCACGGGCTCGCACAAGCTCGCACGGGCCTCTACGGGCTCGCAGAGGCCTCCTACGGGCTCGTACGGGCTCGCACGGGCGCGCACGGGCTTGCACAAGCTCGCATGGGCCTCTACAGGCTCGCAGAGGCCTGCTACGGGCTCGTACGGGCTCGTACGGGCTCGCACGGGCGCGCACGGGCTCGCACAAGCTCGCACGGGCCTCTACGGGCTCGCAGAGGCCTCCTACGGGCTCGTACGGGCTCGTACAAGCTCGCACAGGCCTCTACGGGCTCGCACAGCTCGCACGGGCCTCTACGGGCTCGCAGAGGCCTCCTACGGGCTCGTACGGGCTCGCATGGGCTCGCACGGGCTCGCACAAGGTCGCACGGGCCTCTACGGGCTCGCAGAGGCCTCCTACGGGCTCGTACGGACCCGTACGGGCTCGCACGGGCGCGCACGGGCTCGCACAAGCTCGCATGGGCCTCTATGGGCTCGCAGAGGCCTCCTACGGGCTCGTACGGGCTCGTACGGGCTTGCACGGGCGCGCACGGGCTCGCACAAGCTCGCACGGGCCTCTACGGGCTCGCAGAGGCCTCCTACGGGCTCGTACGGGCTCGTACGGGCACGCAGGGGCTCGCACAAGCTCGCACGGGCCTCTACGGGCTCGCAGAGCCCTGCTACGGGCTCGTACCGGCTCGCACGGGCGCGCACGGGCTCGCACAAGCTCGCACGGGCCTCTACGGGCTCGCAGAGGCCTGCTACGGGCTGGTACGGGCTCACACGGGCACGCACGGTCTCGCACAAGCTCGCACGGGCCTCTACGGGCTTGCAGAGGCCTGCTACGGGTTGGTACGGGCTCGTACGGGCTCGCACGGGCGCGCACGGGCTCGCACAAGCTCGCACGGGCATCTACGGGCTCGCAGAGGCCTCCTACGGGCTCGTACGGGCTCGCACGGGCGCGCACGGGCTCGCACAAGCTCGCACGGGCCTCTACGGGCTTGCAGAGGCCTCCTACGGGCTCGTACAGGCTCGCATGGGCTCGCATGGGCTCGCACAAGCTCGCACGGGCCTCTACGGGCTCGCAGAGGCCTCCTACGGGCTCGTACGGGCTCACACGGGCGCGCATGGGCTCGCACAAGCTCGCACGGGCCTCTACGGGCTCGCAGAGGCCTCCTACGGGCTCGTACGGGCTCGCATGGGCTCGCACGGGCTCGCACAAGCTCGCACGGGCCTCTACGGGCTCGCAGAGGCCTCCTACGGGCTCGTACGGGCTCGCATGGGCTCGCACGGGCTCGCACAAGCTCGGACGGGCCTCTACGGGCTCGCAGAGGCCTCCTACGGGCTCATACGGGCTCGCACGGGCGCTCACGGGCTCGCACAAGCTTGCACGGGCCTCTACGGGCTCGCAGAGGCCTCCTACGGGCTCGTACGGGCTCGCATGGGCGCGCACGGGCTCGCACAAGGTCGCACGGGCCTCTACGGGCTCGCAGAGGCCTCCTACGGGCTCGTACGGGCTCACACGGGCGCGCACGGGCTCGCACAAGCTCGCACGGGCCTCTACGGGCTCGCAGAGGCCTCCTACGGGCTCGTACGGGCTCGAACAAGCTCGCACAGGCCTGTACGGGCTCTCACAAGCTCGCACGGGCCTCTACGGGCTCGCAGAGGCCTCCTACGGGCTCGTACGGGCTCGCACGGGCGTGCACGGGCTCGCACAAGTTCGCACGGACCTCTACGGGCTCGCAGAGGCCTGCTACAGGCTCGTACGGGCTCGTACGGGCTCGCACGGGCGCGCACGGGCTCGCACAAGCTCACACGGGCCTCTACGGGCTCGCAGAGGCCTCCTACGGGCTCGTACGGGCTCGTACGGGGGCGCACGGGCTCGCACAAGCTCGCACGGGCCTCTACGGGCTCGCAGAGACCTCCTACGGGCTCGTACGGGCTCGCACGGGCGCGCACGGGCTCGCACAAGCTCGCACGGGCCTCTACGGGCTCGCAGAGGCCTGCTACGGGCTGGTACGGGCTCACACGGGCACGCACGGTCTCGCACAAGCTCGCCCGGGCCTCTACGGGCTTGCAGAGGCCTGCTACGGGTTGGTACGGGCTCGTACGGGCTCGCACGGGCGCGCACGGGCTCGCACAAGCTCGCACGGGCCTCTACGGGCTCGCAGAGGCCTCCTACGGGCTCGTACGGGCTCGCACGGGCGCGCACGGGCTCGCACAAGCTCGCACGGGCCTCTACGGGCTTGCAGAGGCCTCCTACGGGCTCGTACGGGCTCGCATGGGCTCGCATGGGCTCGCACAAGCTCGCACGGGCCTCTACGGGCTCGCAGAGGCCTCCTACGGGCTCGTACGGGCTCACACGGGCGCGCATGGGCTCGCACAAGCTCGCACGGGCCTCTACGGGCTCGCAGAGGCCTGCTACGGGCTGGTACGGGCTCGTACGGGCTCGCACGGGCGCGCACGGGCTCGCACAAGCTCGCACAGGCCTCTACGGGCTCGCAGAGGCCTCCTACGGGCTCGTACGGGCTCGCATGGGCGCGCACGGGCTCGCACAAGGTCGCACGGGCCTCTACGGGCTCGCAGAGGCCTCCTACGGGCTCGTACGGGCTCACACGGGCGCGCACGGGCTCGCACAAGCTCGCACGGGCCTCTACGGGCTAGCAGAGGCCTCCTACGGGCTCGTACGGGCTCGTACAAGCTCACACAGGCCTGTACGGGCTCTCACAAGCTCGCACGGGCCTCTACGGGCTCGCAGAGGCCTCCTACGGGCTCGCACGGGCGCGCACGGGCTCGCACAAGCTCGCACAGGCCTCTACGGGCTCGCAGAGGCCTCCTACGGTCTCGTACGGGCTCGTACAAGCTCGCACAGGCCTGTACGGGCTCGCACAAGCTCGCACGGGCCTCTACGGGCTCGCAGAGGCCTCCTACGGGCTCGTACGGGCTCGTACGGGCTCGCAGAGGCCTCCTACGGGCTCGCACAAGCTCGCACGGGCCTCTACGGGCTCGCAGAGCCCTGCTACAGGCTCGTACGGGCTCGCACGGGCGCGCACGGGCTCGCACAAGCTCGCACGGGCCTCTACGGGCTCGCAGAGGCCTCCTACGGGCTCGTACGTGCTTGTACGGGCTCGCACGGGCGCGCACGGGCTCGCACAAGCTCGCACGGGCCTTTACGGGCTCGCAGAGGCCTCCTACGGGCTTGTACGGGCTCATACGTGCTCGAACGGGCGCGCACGGGCTCGCACAAGCTCGCACGGGCCTCTACGGGCTCGCAGAGGCCTCCTACGGGCTCGTACGGCTCGTACGGGCTCGCACGGGCGCGCACGGGCTCGCACAAGCTCGCACGGGCCTCTACGGGCTCGCAGAGGCCTCCTACGGGCTCGTACGGGCTCGTATGGGCTCGCACGGGTGCGCACGGGCTCGCACAAGCTCGGACGGGTCTCTACGGGCTCGCAGAGGCCTCCTACGGGCTCGTACGGGCTCGCACGGGCGCGCACAAGCACACACGGGCCTCTACGGGCTCACGGAGGCCTCCTACGGGCTGGTAGGGGCTGGTACGGGCTCGCACGGGCACGCACGGGCTCGCACAAGCTCGCACGGGCCTCTACGGGCTCGCAGAGGCCTCCTACGGGCTCGTACAGGCTCGTACGGGCTCGCACGGGCGCGCACGGTCTCGCACAAGCTCGCACGGGCCTCTACGGGCTCGCAGAGGCCTCCTACGGGCTCGTACGGGCTCGTACGGGCTCGCACGGGCGCGCACGGGCTCGCACAAGCTCGCACGGGCCTCTACGGGCTCGCAGAGGCCTCCTACGGGCTCGTACGGGCTCGCACGGGCGCGCACGGGCTCGCACAAGCTCGCACGGGCCTCTACGGGCTCGCAGAGGCCTCCTACGGGCTCGTACGGGCTCGTACGGGCTCGCACGGGCGCGCACGGGCTCGCACAAGCTCACACGGGCCTCTACGGGCTCGCAGAGGCCTCCTACGGGCTCGTACGGGCTCGCACGGGCGCGCACGGGCTCGCACAAGCTCGCACGGGCCTCTACGGGCTCGCAGAGGCCTGCTACGGGCTGGTACGGGCTCGTACGGGCTCGCACGGGCGCGCACGGGCTCGCACAAGCTCGCACGGGCCTCTACGGGCTCGCAGAGGCATCCTACGGGCTCGTACGGGCTTGTACGGGCTCGCACGGGCGCGCACGGGCTCGCACAAGCTCGCACGGGCCTTTACGGGCTCGCAGAGGCCTCCTACGGGCTCGTACGGGCTCATACGGGCTCGCACGGGCGCGCACGGGCTCGCACAAGATCGCACGGGCCTCTACGGGCTCGTAGAGGCCTCCTGCGGGCTCGTACGGGCTCGCACGGGCGCTCACGGGCTCGCACAAGCTCGCACGGGCCTCTACGGGCTCGCAGAGGCCTGCTACGGGCTCGTACGGGCTCGTACGGGCTCGCACGGGCGCGCACGGGCTCGCACAAGCTCGCACGGGCCTCTACGGGCTCGCAGAGGCCTCCTACGGGCTCGTACGGGCTCGTACGGGCTCGCAGAGGCCTCCTACGGGCTCGCACAAGCTCGCACGGGCCTCTACGGGCTCGCAGAGCCCTGCTACAGGCTCGTACGGGCTCGCACGGGCGCGCACGGGCTCGCACAAGCTCGCACGGGCCTCTACGGGCTCGCAGAGGCCTCCTACGGGCTCGTACGGGCTCGTACGGGCGCGCACGGGCTCGCACAAGCTCGCACGGGCCTCTACGGGCTCGCAGAGGCCTCCTACGGGCTCGTACGGGCTCGTACGGGCTCGCACGGGCACGCACGGGCTCGCACAAGCTCGCACGGGCCTCTACGGGCTCGCTGAGCCCTGCTACGGGCTCGTACGGGCTCGCACGGGCGCGCACGGGCTCGCACAAGCTCGCACGGGCCTCTACGGGCTCGCAGAGGCCTGCTACAGGCTCGTACGGGCTCGTACGGGCTCGCACGGGCGCGCACGGGCTCGCACAAGCTCGCACGGGCCTCTACGGGCTCGCAGAGGCCTCCTACGGGCTCGTACGGGCTCGTACGGGCTCGCACGGGTGCGCACGGGCTCGCACAAGCTCGCACGGGTCTCTACGGGCTCGCAGAGGCCTCCTACGGGCTCGTACGGGCTCGTACGGGCTCGCACAAGCTCGCACAAGGTCGCACGGGCCTCTACGGGCTCGCAGAGGCCTCCTACGGGCTCGTACGGGCTCGCACGGGCTCGCACGGGCACGCACGGGCTCGCACAAGCTCGCACGGGCCTCTACGGGCTCGCAGAGGCCTCCTACGGGCTCGTACGGGCTCGCACGGGCCCGCACGGTCTCGCACAAGCTCGCACGGGCCTCTACGGGCTCGCAGAGGCCTGCTACGGGCTCGTACGGGCTCGTACGGGCTCGCACGGGCGCGCACGGGCTCGCACAAGCTCGCACGGGCCTCTACGGGCTCGCAGAGGCCTGCTACAGGCTCGTACGGGCTCGTACGGGCTCGCACGGGCGCGCACGGGCTCGCACAAGCTCGCACGGGCCTCTACGGGCTCGCAGAGGCCTCCTACGGGCTCGTACGGGCTCGCACGGGCGCGCACGGGCTCGCACAAGCTCGCACGGGCCTCTACGGGCTCGCAGAGGCCTGCTAGGGGCTCGTACGGGCTCGTACGGGCTCGCACGGGCGCGCACGGGCTCGCACAAGCTCGCACGGGCCTCTACGGGCTCGCAGAGGCCTCCTACGGGCTCGTACGGGCTCGCACGGGCGCGCACGGGCGCGCACGGGCTCGCACAAGCTCGCACGGGCCTCTACGGGCTCGCAGAGGCCTCCTACGGGCTAGTACGGGCTCGCACGGGCTCGCACAAGCACACACGGGCCTCTACGGGCTCGCGGAGGCCTCCTACGGGCTCGTACGGGCTCGTACGGGCTCGCACGGGCACGCACGGGCTCGCACAAGCTCGCACGGGCCTCTACGGGCTCGCAGAGGCCTCCTACGGGCTCGTACGGGCTCGTACAAGCTCGCACAGGCCTGTACGGGCTCGCACAAGCTCGCACGGGCCTCTACGGGCTCGCAGAGCCCTGCTACGGGCTCGTACGGGCTCGCACGTGCGCGCACGAGCTCGCACAAATCGCACGGGCTTCTACGGGCTCGCAGAGGCCTCCTACGGGCTCGTACGGGCTTGTACGGGCTCGCACGGGCGCGCACGGGCTCGCACAAGCTCGCACGGGCCTTTACGGGCTCACAGAGGCCTCCTACGGGCTTGTACGGGCTCATACGGGCTCGCACGGGCGCGCACGGGCTCGCACAAGCTCGCACGGGCATCTACGGGCTCGCAGAGGCCTCCTACGGGCTCGTACGGGCTCGTACGGGCTCGCACGGGCGCGCACGGGCTCGCACAAGCTCGCACGGGCCTCTACGGGCTCGCAGAGGCCTCCTACGGGCTCGTACGTGCTTGTACGGGCTCGCACGGGGCGCGCACGGGCTCGCACAAGCTCGCACGGGCCTTTACGGGCTCGCAGAGGCCTCCTACGGGCTTGTACGGGCTCATACGTGCTCGAACGGGCGCGCACGGGCTCGCACAAGCTCGCACGGGCCTCTACGGGCTCGCAGAGGCCTCCTACGGGCTCGTACGGCTCGTACGGGCTCGCACGGGCGCGCACGGGCTCGCACAAGCTCGCACGGGCCTCTACGGGCTCGCAGAGGCCTCCTACGGGCTCGTACGGGCTCGTATGGGCTCGCACGGGTGCGCACGGGCTCGCACAAGCTCGGACGGGTCTCTACGGGCTCGCAGAGGCCTCCTACGGGCTCGTACGGGCTCGCACGGGCGCGCACAAGCACACACGGGCCTCTACGGGCTCACGGAGGCCTCCTACGGGCTGGTACGGGCTGGTACGGGCTCGCACGGGCACGCACGGGCTCGCACAAGCTCGCACGGGCCTCTACGGGCTCGCAGAGGCCTCCTACGGGCTCGTACGGGCTCGTACGGGCTCGCACGGGCGCGCACGGTCTCGCACAAGCTCGCACGGGCCTCTACGGGCTCGCAGAGGCCTCCTACGGGCTCGTACGGGCTCGCACGGGCGCGCACGGGCTCGCACAAGCTCGCACGGGCCTCTACGGGCTCGCAGAGGCCTCCTACGGGCTCGTACGGGCTCGCACGGGCGCGCACGGGCTCGCACAAGCTCGCACGGGCCTCTACGGGCTCGCAGAGGCCTCCTACGGGCTCGTACGGGCTCGTACGGGCTCGCACGGGCGCGCACGGGCTCGCACAAGCTCACACGGGCCTCTACGGGCTCGCAGAGGCCTCCTACGGGCTCGTACGGGCTCGCACGGGCGCGCACGGGCTCGCACAAGCTCGCACGGGCCTCTACGGGCTCGCAGAGGCCTGCTACGGGCTGGTACGGGCTCGTACGGGCTCGCACGGGCGCGCACGGGCTCGCACAAGCTCGCACGGGCCTCTACGGGCTCGCAGAGGCATCCTACGGGCTCGTACGTGCTTGTACGGGCTCGCACGGGCGCGCACGGGCTCGCACAAGCTCGCACGGGCCTTTACGGGCTCGCAGAGGCCTCCTACGGGCTTGTACGGGCTCATACGTGCTCGAACGGGCGCGCACGGGCTCGCACAAGCTCGCACGGGCCTCTACGGGCTCGCAGAGGCCTCCTACGGGCTCGTACGGCTCGTACGGGCTCGCACGGGCGCGCACGGGCTCGCACAAGCTCGCACGGGCCTCTACGGGCTCGCAGAGGCCTCCTACGGGCTCGTACGGGCTCGTATGGGCTCGCACGGGTGCGCACGGGCTCGCACAAGCTCGGACGGGTCTCTACGGGCTCGCAGAGGCCTCCTACGGGCTCGTACGGGCTCGCACGGGCGCGCACAAGCACACACGGGCCTCTACGGGCTCACGGAGGCCTCCTACGGGCTGGTACGGGCTGGTACGGGCTCGCATGGGCTCGCACAAGCTCGCACGGGCCTCTACGGGCTCGCAGAGGCCTCCTACGGGCTCGTACAGGCTCGCATGGGCTCGCATGGGCTCGCACAAGCTCGCACGGGCCTCTACGGGCTCGCAGAGGCCTCCTACGGGCTCGTACGGGCTCACACGGGCGCGCATGGGCTCGCACAAGCTCGCACGGGCCTCTACGGGCTCGCAGAGGCCTCCTACGGGCTCGTACGGGCTCGCATGGGCTCGCACGGGCTCGCACAAGCTCGCACGGGCCTCTACGGGCTCGCAGAGGCCTCCTACGGGCTCGTACGGGCTCGCATGGGCTCGCACGGGCTCGCACAAGCTCGGACGGGCCTCTACGGGCTCGCAGAGGCCTCCTACGGGCTCATACGGGCTCGCACGGGCGCTCACGGGCTCGCACAAGCTTGCACGGGCCTCTACGGGCTCGCAGAGGCCTCCTACGGGCTCGTACGGGCTCGCATGGGCGCGCACGGGCTCGCACAAGGTCGCACGGGCCTCTACGGGCTCGCAGAGGCCTCCTACGGGCTCGTACGGGCTCACACGGGCGCGCACGGGCTCGCACAAGCTCGCACGGGCCTCTACGGGCTCGCAGAGGCCTCCTACGGGCTCGTACGGGCTCGAACAAGCTCGCACAGGCCTGTACGGGCTCTCACAAGCTCGCACGGGCCTCTACGGGCTCGCAGAGGCCTCCTACGGGCTCGTACGGGCTCGCACGGGCGTGCACGGGCTCGCACAAGTTCGCACGGACCTCTACGGGCTCGCAGAGGCCTGCTACAGGCTCGTACGGGCTCGTACGGGCTCGCACGGGCGCGCACGGGCTCGCACAAGCTCACACGGGCCTCTACGGGCTCGCAGAGGCCTCCTACGGGCTCGTACGGGCTCGTACGGGGGCGCACGGGCTCGCACAAGCTCGCACGGGCCTCTACGGGCTCGCAGAGACCTCCTACGGGCTCGTACGGGCTCGCACGGGCGCGCACGGGCTCGCACAAGCTCGCACGGGCCTCTACGGGCTCGCAGAGGCCTGCTACGGGCTGGTACGGGCTCACACGGGCACGCACGGTCTCGCACAAGCTCGCCCGGGCCTCTACGGGCTTGCAGAGGCCTGCTACGGGTTGGTACGGGCTCGTACGGGCTCGCACGGGCGCGCACGGGCTCGCACAAGCTCGCACGGGCCTCTACGGGCTCGCAGAGGCCTCCTACGG
Source organism: Apteryx mantelli (assembly GCF_036417845.1). NCBI lineage: Eukaryota > Metazoa > Chordata > Aves > Apterygiformes > Apterygidae > Apteryx > Apteryx mantelli. Next base: position 54,428 of record NW_027118582.1, on the reverse strand, counting down.
GCTCGTACGGGCTCGCACGGGCGCGCACGGGCTCGCACAAGCTCGCACGGGCCTCTACGGGCTTGCAGAGGCCTCCTACGGGCTCGTACGGGCTCGCATGGGCTCGCATGGGCTCGCACAAGCTCGCACGGGCCTCTACGGGCTCGCAGAGGCCTCCTACGGGCTCGTACGGGCTCACACGGGCGCGCATGGGCTCGCACAAGCTCGCACGGGCCTCTACGGGCTCGCAGAGGCCTGCTACGGGCTGGTACGGGCTCGTACGGGCTCGCACGGGCGCGCACGGGCTCGCACAAGCTCGCACAGGCCTCTACGGGCTCGCAGAGGCCTCCTACGGGCTCGTACGGGCTCGCATGGGCTCGCACGGGCTCGCACAAGGTCGCACGGGCCTCTACGGGCTCGCAGAGGCCTCCTACGGGCTCGTACGGGCTCACACGGGCGCGCACGGGCTCGCACAAGCTCGCACGGGCCTCTACGGGCTAGCAGAGGCCTCCTACGGGCTCGTACGGGCTCGTACAAGCTCACACAGGCCTGTACGGGCTCTCACAAGCTCGCACGGGCCTCTACGGGCTCGCAGAGGCCTCCTACGGGCTCGCACGGGCGCGCACGGGCTCGCACAAGCTCGCACAGGCCTCTACGGGCTCGCAGAGGCCTCCTACGGTCTCGTACGGGCTCGTACAAGCTCGCACAGGCCTGTACGGGCTCGCACAAGCTCGCACGGGCCTCTACGGGCTCGCAGAGGCCTCCTACGGGCTCGTACGGGCTCGTACGGGCTCGCAGAGGCCTCCTACGGGCTCGCACAAGCTCGCACGGGCCTCTACGGGCTCGCAGAGCCCTGCTACAGGCTCGTACGGGCTCGCACGGGCGCGCACGGGCTCGCACAAGCTCGCACGGGCCTCTACGGGCTCGCAGAGGCCTCCTACGGGCTCGTACGTGCTTGTACGGGCTCGCACGGGCGCGCACGGGCTCGCACAAGCTCGCACGGGCCTTTACGGGCTCGCAGAGGCCTCCTACGGGCTTGTACGGGCTCATACGTGCTCGAACGGGCGCGCACGGGCTCGCACAAGCTCGCACGGGCCTCTACGGGCTCGCAGAGGCCTCCTACGGGCTCGTACGGCTCGTACGGGCTCGCACGGGCGCGCACGGGCTCGCACAAGCTCGCACGGGCCTCTACGGGCTCGCAGAGGCCTCCTACGGGCTCGTACGGGCTCGTATGGGCTCGCACGGGTGCGCACGGGCTCGCACAAGCTCGGACGGGTCTCTACGGGCTCGCAGAGGCCTCCTACGGGCTCGTACGGGCTCGCACGGGCGCGCACAAGCACACACGGGCCTCTACGGGCTCACGGAGGCCTCCTACGGGCTGGTAGGGGCTGGTACGGGCTCGCACGGGCACGCACGGGCTCGCACAAGCTCGCACGGGCCTCTACGGGCTCGCAGAGGCCTCCTACGGGCTCGTACAGGCTCGTACGGGCTCGCACGGGCGCGCACGGTCTCGCACAAGCTCGCACGGGCCTCTACGGGCTCGCAGAGGCCTCCTACGGGCTCGTACGGGCTCGTACGGGCTCGCACGGGCGCGCACGGGCTCGCACAAGCTCGCACGGGCCTCTACGGGCTCGCAGAGGCCTCCTACGGGCTCGTACGGGCTCGCACGGGCGCGCACAGGGCTCGCACAAGCTCGCACGGGCCTCTACGGGCTCGCAGAGGCCTCCTACGGGCTCGTACGGGCTTGTACGGGCTCGCACGGGCGCGCACGGGCTCGCACAAGCTCGCACGGGCCTTTACGGGCTCGCAGAGGCCTCCTACGGGCTCGTACGGGCTCATACGGGCTCGCACGGGCGCGCACGGGCTCGCACAAGATCGCACGGGCCTCTACGGGCTCGTAGAGGCCTCCTGCGGGCTCGTACGGGCTCGCACGGGCGCTCACGGGCTCGCACAAGCTCGCACGGGCCTCTACGGGCTCGCAGAGGCCTGCTACGGGCTCGTACGGGCTCGTACGGGCTCGCACGGGCGCGCACGGGCTCGCACAAGCTCGCACGGGCCTCTACGGGCTCGCAGAGGCCTCCTACGGGCTCGTACGGGCTCGTACGGGCTCGCAGAGGCCTCCTACGGGCTCGCACAAGCTCGCACGGGCCTCTACGGGCTCGCAGAGCCCTGCTACAGGCTCGTACGGGCTCGCACGGACGCGCACGGGCTCGCACAAGCTCGCACGGGCCTCTACGGGCTCGCAGAGGCCTCCTACGGGCTCGTACGGGCTCGTACGGGCGCGCACGGGCTCGCACAAGCTCGCACGGGCCTCTACGGGCTCGCAGAGGCCTCCTACGGGCTCGTACGGGCTCGTACGGGCTCGCACGGGCACGCACGGGCTCGCACAAGCTCGCACAGGCCTCTACGGGCTCGCTGAGCCCTGCTACGGGCTCGTACGGGCTCGCACGGGCGCGCACGGGCTCGCACAAGCTCGCACGGGCCTCTACGGGCTCGCAGAGGCCTGCTACAGGCTCGTACGGGCTCGTACGGGCTCGCACGGGCGCGCACGGGCTCGCACAAGCTCGCACGGGCCTCTACGGGCTCGCAGAGGCCTCCTACGGGCTCGTACGGGCTCGTACGGGCTCGCACGGGTGCGCACGGGCTCGCACAAGCTCGCACGGGTCTCTACGGGCTCGCAGAGGCCTCCTACGGGCTCGCACGGGCTCGTACGGGCTCGCACAAGCTCGCACAAGGTCGCACGGGCCTCTACGGGCTCGCAGAGGCCTCCTACGGGCTCGTACGGGCTCGCACGGGCTCGCACGGGCACGCACGGGCTCGCACAAGCTCGCACGGGCCTCTACGGGCTCGCAGAGGCCTCCTACGGGCTCGTACGGGCTCGCACGGGCCCGCACGGTCTCGCACAAGCTCGCACGGGCCTCTACGGGCTCGCAGAGGCCTGCTACGGGCTCGTACGGGCTCGTACGGGCTCGCACGGGCGCGCACGGGCTCGCACAAGCTCGCACGGGCCTCTACGGGCTCGCAGAGGCCTGCTACAGGCTCGTACGGGCTCGTACGGGCTCGCACGGGCGCGCACGGGCTCGCACAAGCTCGCACGGGCCTCTACGGGCTCGCAGAGGCCTCCTACGGGCTCGTACGGGCTCGCACGGGCGCGCACGGGCTCGCACAAGCTCGCACGGGCCTCTACGGGCTCGCAGAGGCCTGCTAGGGGCTCGTACGGGCTCGTACGGGCTCACACGGGCGCGCACGGGCTCGCACAAGCTCGCACGGGCCTCTACGGGCTCGCAGAGGCCTCCTACGGGCTCGTACGGGCTCGCACGGGCGCGCACGGGCTCGCACAAGCTCGCACGGGCCTCTACGGGCTCGCAGAGGCCTGCTACGGGCTCGTACGGGCTCGTACGGGCTCGCACGGGCGCGCACGGGCTCGCACAAGCTCGCACGGGCCTCTACGGGCTCGCAGAGGCCTCCTACGGGCTCGTACGGGCTCGCACGGGCGCGCACGGGCTTGCACAAGCTCGCATGGGCCTCTACAGGCTCGCAGAGGCCTGCTACGGGCTCGTACGGGCTCGTACGGGCTCGCACGGGCGCGCACGGGCTCGCACAAGCTCGCACGGGCCTCTACGGGCTCGCAGAGGCCTCCTACGGGCTCGTACGGGCTCGTACAAGCTCGCACAGGCCTCTACGGGCTCGCACAGCTCGCACGGGCCTCTACGGGCTCGCAGAGGCCTCCTACGGGCTCGTACGGGCTCGCATGGGCTCGCACGGGCTCGCACAAGGTCGCACGGGCCTCTACGGGCTCGCAGAGGCCTCCTACGGGCTCGTACGGACCCGTACGGGCTCGCACGGGCGCGCACGGGCTCGCACAAGCTCGCATGGGCCTCTATGGGCTCGCAGAGGCCTCCTACGGGCTCGTACGGGCTCGTACGGGCTTGCACAGGCGCGCACGGGCTCGCACAAGCTCGCACGGGCCTCTACGGGCTCGCAGAGGCCTCCTACGGGCTCGTACGGGCTCGTACGGGCACGCAGGGGCTCGCACAAGCTCGCACGGGCCTCTACGGGCTCGCAGAGCCCTGCTACGGGCTCGTACCGGCTCGCACGGGCGCGCACGGGCTCGCACAAGCTCGCACGGGCCTCTACGGGCTCGCAGAGGCCTGCTACGGGCTGGTACGGGCTCACACGGGCACGCACGGTCTCGCACAAGCTCGCACGGGCCTCTACGGGCTTGCAGAGGCCTGCTACGGGTTGGTACGGGCTCGTACGGGCTCGCACGGGCGCGCACGGGCTCGCACAAGCTCGCACGGGCCTCTACGGGCTCGCAGAGGCCTCCTACGGGCTCGTACGGGCTCGCACGGGCGCGCACGGGCTCGCACAAGCTCGCACGGGCCTCTACGGGCTTGCAGAGGCCTCCTACGGGCTCGTACAGGCTCGCATGGGCTCGCATGGGCTCGCACAAGCTCGCACGGGCCTCTACGGGCTCGCAGAGGCCTCCTACGGGCTCGTACGGGCTCACACGGGCGCGCATGGGCTCGCACAAGCTCGCACGGGCCTCTACGGGCTCGCAGAGGCCTCCTACGGGCTCGTACGGGCTCGCATGGGCTCGCACGGGCTCGCACAAGCTCGCACGGGCCTCTACGGGCTCGCAGAGGCCTCCTACGGGCTCGTACGGGCTCGCATGGGCTCGCATGGGCTCGCACAAGCTCGCACGGGCCTCTACGGGCTCGCAGAGGCCTCCTACGGGCTCGTACGGGCTCACACGGGCGCGCATGGGCTCGCACAAGCTCGCACGGGCCTCTACGGGCTCGCAGAGGCCTGCTACGGGCTGGTACGGGCTCGTACGGGCTCGCACGGGCGCGCACGGGCTCGCACAAGCTCGCACAGGCCTCTACGGGCTCGCAGAGGCCTCCTACGGGCTCGTACGGGCTCGCATGGGCGCGCACGGGCTCGCACAAGGTCGCACGGGCCTCTACGGGCTCGCAGAGGCCTCCTACGGGCTCGTACGGGCTCACACGGGCGCGCACGGGCTCGCACAAGCTCGCACGGGCCTCTACGGGCTAGCAGAGGCCTCCTACGGGCTCGTACGGGCTCGTACAAGCTCACACAGGCCTGTACGGGCTCTCACAAGCTCGCACGGGCCTCTACGGGCTCGCAGAGGCCTCCTACGGGCTCGCACGGGCGCGCACGGGCTCGCACAAGCTCGCACAGGCCTCTACGGGCTCGCAGAGGCCTCCTACGGTCTCGTACGGGCTCGTACAAGCTCGCACAGGCCTGTACGGGCTCGCACAAGCTCGCACGGGCCTCTACGGGCTCGCAGAGGCCTGCTACGGGCTGGTACGGGCTCGTACGGGCTCGCACGGGCGCGCACGGGCTCGCACAAGCTCGCACAGGCCTCTACGGGCTCGCAGAGGCCTCCTACGGGCTCGTACGGGCTCGCATGGGCTCGCACGGGCTCGCACAAGGTCGCACGGGCCTCTACGGGCTCGCAGAGGCCTCCTACGGGCTCGTACGGGCTCACACGGGCGCGCACGGGCTCGCACAAGCTCGCACGGGCCTCTACGGGCTAGCAGAGGCCTCCTACGGGCTCGTACGGGCTCGTACAAGCTCACACAGGCCTGTACGGGCTCTCACAAGCTCGCACGGGCCTCTACGGGCTCGCAGAGGCCTCCTACGGGCTCGCACGGGCGCGCACGGGCTCGCACAAGCTCGCACAGGCCTCTACGGGCTCGCAGAGGCCTCCTACGGTCTCGTACGGGCTCGTACAAGCTCGCACAGGCCTGTACGGGCTCGCACAAGCTCGCACGGGCCTCTACGGGCTCGCAGAGGCCTCCTACGGGCTCGTACGGGCTCGTACGGGCGCGCACGGGCACGCACGGGCTCTCACAAGCTCGCACGGGCCTCTACGGGCTCGCAGAGCCCTGCTACGGGCTCGTACGGGCTCGCACGGGCGCGCACGGGCTCGCACAAGCTCGCACGGGCCTCTACGGGCTCGCAGAGGCGTGCTACGGGCTCGTACGGGCTCGTACGGGCTCGCACGGGCGCGCACGGGCTCGCACAAGCTCGCACGGGCCTCTACGGGCTCGCAGAGGCCTCCTACGGGCTCGTACGGGCTCGTATGGGCTCGCACGGGCGCGCACGGGCTCGCACAAGCTCGCACGGGCCTCTACGGGCTCGCGGAGGCCTCCTACGGGCTCGTACGGGCTCGTACGGGCTCGCACGGGCGCGCACGGGCTCGCACAAGCTCGCACGGGCCTCTACGGGCTCGCAGAGGCCTGCTACGGGCTCGTACGGGCTCGTACGGGCTCGCACGGGCGCGCACGGGCTCGCACAAGCTCGCACGGGCCTCTACGGGCTCGCAGAGGCCTCCTACGGGCTCGCACGGGGGCGCACGGGCTCGCACAAGCTCGCACGGGCCTCTACGGGCTCGCAGAGGCCTGCTACGGGCTGGTACGGGCTGGTACGGGCTCGCACGGGCGCGCACGGACGCGCACAAGCTCACACGGGCCTCTACGGGCTCGCAGAGGCCTCCTACGGGCTCGTACGGGCTCGCATGGGCTCGCACGGGCTCGCACAAGACCGCACGGGCCTCTACGGGCTCGTAGAGGCCTCCTACGGGCTCGTACGGGCTCGTACGGGCTCGCATGGGCGCACACGGGCTCGCACAGCTCGCACGGGCCTCTACGGGCTCGCAGAGGCCTCCTACGGGCTCATACGGGCTCGCATGGGCTCGCACGGGCTCGCACAAGGTCGCACGGGCCTCTACGGGCTCGCAGAGGCCTCCTACGGGCTCGTACGGACCCGTACGGGCTCGCACGGGCGCGCACGGGCTCGCACAAGCTCGCATGGGCCTCTATGGGCTCGCAGAGGCCTCCTACGGGCTCGTACGGGCTCGTACGGGCTTGCACGGGCGCGCACGGGCTCGCACAAGCTCGCACGGGCCTCTACGGGCTCGCAGAGGCCTCCTACGGGCTCGTACGGGCTCGTACGGGCACGCAGGGGCTCGCACAAGCTCGCACGGGCCTCTACGGGCTCGCAGAGCCCTGCTACGGGCTCGTACGGGCTCGCACGGGCGCGCACGGGCTCGCACAAGCTCGCACGGGCCTCTACGGGCTCGCAGAGGCCTGCTACGGGCTGGTACGGGCTCACACGGGCACGCACGGTCTCGCACAAGCTCGCACGGGCCTCTACGGGCTTGCAGAGGCCTGCTACGGGTTGGTACGGGCTCGTACGGGCTCGCACGGGCGCGCACGGGCTCGCACAAGCTCGCACAGGCCTCTACGGGCTCGCAGAGGCCTCCTACGGGCTCGTACGGGCTCGCACGGGCGCGCACGGGCTCGCACAAGCTCGCACGGGCCTCTACGGGCTTGCAGAGGCCTCCTACGGGCTCGTACGGGCTCGCATGGGCTCGCATGGGCTCGCACAAGCTCGCACGGGCCTCTACGGGCTCGCAGAGGCCTCCTACGGGCTCGTACGGGCTCACACGGGCGCGCATGGGCTCGCACAAGCTCGCACGGGCCTCTACGGGCTCGCAGAGGCCTCCTACGGGCTCGTACGGGCTCGCATGGGCTCGCACGGGCTCGCACAAGCTCGCACGGGCCTCTACGGGCTCGCAGAGGCCTCCTACGGGCTCGTACGGGCTCGCATGGGCTCGCACGGGCTCGCACAAGCTCGGACGGGCCTCTACGGGCTCGCAGAGGCCTCCTACGGGCTCATACGGGCTCGCACGGGCGCTCACGGGCTCGCACAAGCTTGCACGGGCCTCTACGGGCTCGCAGAGGCCTCCTACGGGCTCGTACGGGCTCGCATGGGCGCGCACGGGCTCGCACAAGGTCGCACGGGCCTCTACGGGCTCGCAGAGGCCTCCTACGGGCTCGTACGGGCTCACACGGGCGCGCACGGGCTCGCACAAGCTCGCACGGGCCTCTACGGGCTCGCAGAGGCCTCCTACGGGCTCGTACGGGCTCGAACAAGCTCGCACAGGCCTGTACGGGCTCTCACAAGCTCGCACGGGCCTCTACGGGCTCGCAGAGGCCTCCTACGGGCTCGTACGGGCTCGCACGGGCGCGCACGGGCTCGCACAAGTTCGCACGGACCTCTACGGGCTCGCAGAGGCCTGCTACAGGCTCGTACGGGCTCGTACGGGCTCGCACGGGCGCGTACGGGCTCGCACAAGCTCACACGGGCCACTACGGGCTCGCAGAGGCCTCCTACGGGCTCGTACGGGCTCGTACGGGGGCGCACGTGCTCGCACAAGCTCGCACGGGCCTCTACGGGCTCTCAGAGACCTCCTACGGGCTCGTACGGGCTCGCACGGGCGCGCACGGGCTCGCACAAGCTCGCACGGGCCTCTACGGGCTCGCAGAGGCCTGCTACGGGCTGGTACGGGCTCACACGGGCACGCACGGTCTCGCACAAGCTCGCCCGGGCCTCTACGGGCTTGCAGAGGCCTGCTACGGGTTGGTACGGGCTCGTACGGGCTCGCACGGGCGCGCACGGGCTCGCACAAGCTCGCACGGGCCTCTACGGGCTCGCAGAGGCCTCCTACGGGCTCGTACGGGCTCGCACGGGCGCGCACGGGCTCGCACAAGCTCGCACGGGCCTCTACGGGCTCGCAGAGGCCTCCTACGGGCTCGTACGGGCTCGCACGGGCGCGCACGGGCTCGCACAAGCTCGCACGGGCCTCTACGGGCTTGCAGAGGCCTCCTACGGGCTCGTACGGGCTCGCATGGGCTCGCATGGGCTCGCACAAGCTCGCACGGGCCTCTACGGGCTCGCAGAGGCCTCCTACGGGCTCGTACGGGCTCACACGGGCGCGCATGGGCTCGCACAAGCTCGCACGGGCCTCTACGGGCTCGCAGAGGCCTGCTACGGGCTCGTACGGGCTCGCATGGGCGCGCACGGGCTCGCACAAGGTCGCACGGGCCTCTACGGGCTCGCAGAGGCCTCCTACGGGCTCGTACGGGCTCACACGGGCGCGCACGGGCTCGCACAAGCTCGCACGGGCCTCTACGGGCTAGCAGAGGCCTCCTACGGGCTCGTACGGGCTCGTACAAGCTCACACAGGCCTGTACGGGCTCTCACAAGCTCGCACGGGCCTCTACGGGCTCGCAGAGGCCTCCTACGGGCTCGTACGGGCTCGCATGGGCTCGCACGGGCTCGCACAAGCTCGCACGGGCCTCTACGGGCTCGCAGAGGCCTCCTACGGTCTCGTACGGGCTCGTACAAGCTCGCACAGGCCTGTACGGGCTCGCACAAGCTCGCACGGGCCTCTACGGGCTCGCAGAGGCCTCCTACGGGCTCGTACGGGCTCGTACGGGCTCGCACGGGCGCGCACGGGCTCGCACAAGCTCGCACGGGCCTCTACGGGCTCGCAGAGCCCTGCTACGGGCTCGTACGGGCTCGCACGGGCGCGCACGGGATCGCACAAGCTCGCACGGGCCTCTACGGGCTCGCAGAGGCCTGCTACAGGCTCGTACGGGCTCGTACGGGCTCGTACGGGCGCGCACGGGCACGCACGGGCTCTCACAAGCTCGCACGGGCCTCTACGGGCTCGCAGAGCCCTGCTACGGGCTCGTACGGGCTCGCACGGGCGCGCACGGGCTCGCACAAGCTCGCACGGGCCTCTACGGGCTCGCAGAGGCGTGCTACGGGCTCGTACGGGCTCGTACGGGCTCGCACGGGCGCGCACGGGCTCGCACAAGCTCGCACGGGCCTCTACGGGCTCGCAGAGGCCTCCTACGGGCTCGTACGGGCTCGTATGGGCTCGCACGGGCGCGCACGGACTCGCACAAGCTCGCACGGGCCTCTACGGGCTCGCAGAGGCCTCCTACGGGCTCGTACGGGCTCGCACGGGCGCGCACAAGCACACACGGGCCTCTACGGGCTCGCGGAGGCCTCCTACGGGCTCGTACGGGCTCGTACGGGCTCGCACGGGCGCGCACGGGCTCGCACAAGCTCGCACGGGCCTCTACGGGCTCGCAGAGGCCTGCTACGGGCTCGTACGGGCTCGTACGGGCTCGCACGGGCGCGCACGGGCTCGCACAAGCTCGCACGGGCCTCTACGGGCTCGCAGAGGCCTCCTACGGGCTCGCACGGGGGCGCACGGGCTCGCACAAGCTCGCACGGGCCTCTACGGGCTCGCAGAGGCCTGCTACGGGCTGGTACGGGCTGGTACGGGCTCGCACGGGCGCGCACGGACGCGCACAAGCTCACACGGGCCTCTACGGGCTCGCAGAGGCCTCCTACGGGCTCGTACGGGCTCGCATGGGCTCGCACGGGCTCGCACAAGACCGCACGGGCCTCTACGGGCTCGTAGAGGCCTCCTACGGGCTCGTACGGGCTCGTACGGGCTCGCATGGGCTCGCACGGGCTCGCACAAGATCGCACGGGCCTCTACGGGCTCGCAGAGGCCTCCTACGGGCTCGTACGGGCTCGTACAAGCTCGCACAGGCCTCTACGGGCTCGCACAGCTCGCACGGGCCTCTACGGGCTCGCAGAGGCCTCCTACGGGCTCGTACGGGCTCGCATGGGCTCGCACGGGCTCGCACAAGGTCGCACGGGCCTCTACGGGCTCGCAGAGGCTTCCTACGGGCTCGTACGGGCTCACACGGGCGCGCACGGGCTCGCACAAGCTCGCACAGGCCTCTACTGGCTCGCAGAGGCCTCCTACGGGCTCGTACGGACCCGTACGGGCTCGCACGGGCGCGCACGGGCTCGCACAAGCTCGCATGGGCCTCTATGGGCTCGCAGAGGCCTCCTACGGGCTCGTACGGGCTCGTACGGGCTTGCACGGGCGCGCACGGGCTCGCACAAGCTCGCACGGGCCTCTACGGGCTCGCAGAGGCCTCCTACGGGCTCGTACGGGCTCGTACGGGCACGCAGGGGCTCGCACAAGCTCGCACGGGCCTCTACGGGCTCGCAGAGCCCTGCTACGGGCTCGTACGGGCTCGCACGGGCGCGCACGGGCTCGCACAAGCTCGCACGGGCCTCTACGGGCTCGCAGAGGCCTGCTACGGGCTGGTACGGGCTCACACGGGCACGCACGGTCTCGCACAAGCTCGCACGGGCCTCTACGGGCTTGCAGAGGCCTGCTACGGGTTGGTACGGGCTCGTAGGGGCTCGCACGGGCGCGCACGGGCTCGCACAAGCTCGCACGGGCCTCTACGGGCTCGCAGAGGCCTCCTACGGGCTCGTACGGGCTCGCACGGGCGCGCACGGGCTCGCACAAGCTCGCACGGGCCTCTACGGGCTTGCAGAGGCCTCCTACGGGCTCGTACGGGCTCGCATGGGCTCGCATGGGCTCGCACAAGATCGCACGGGCCTCTACGGGCTCGCAGAGGCCTCCTACGGGCTCGTACGGGCTCACACGGGCACGCATGGGCTCGCACAAGCTCGCACGGGCATCTACGGGCTCGCAGAGGCCTGCTACGGGCTGGTACGGGCTCGTACGGGCTCGCACGGGCGCGCACGGGCTCGCACAAGCTCGCACAGGCCTCTACGGGCTCGCAGAGGCCTCCTACGGGCTCGTACGGGCTCGCATGGGCTCGCACGGGCTCGCACAAGGTCGCACGGGCCTCTACGGGCTCGCAGAGGCCTCCTACGGGCTCGTACGGGCTCGCATGGGCTCGCACGGGCTCGCACAAGCTCGCACGGGCCTCTACGGGCTCGCAGAGGCCTCCTACGGGCTCGTACGGGCTCGCATGGGCTCGCACGGGCTCGCACAAGCTCGGACGGGCCTCTACGGGCTCGCAGAGGCCTCCTACGGGCTCATACGGGCTCGCACGGGCGCTCACGGGCTCGCACAAGCTTGCACGGGCCTCTACGGGCTCGCAGAGGCCTCCTACGGGCTCGTACGGGCTCGCATGGGCGCGCACGGGCTCGCACAAGGTCGCACGGGCCTCTACGGGCTCGCAGAGGCCTCCTACGGGCTCGTACGGGCTCACACGGGCGCGCACGGGCTCGCACAAGCTCGCACGGGCCTCTACGGGCTCGCAGAGGCCTCCTACGGGCTCGTACGGGCTCGTACAAGCTCGCACAGGCCTGTACGGGCTCTCACAAGCTCGCACGGGCCTCTACGGGCTCGCAGAGGCCTCCTACGGGCTCGCACGGGCGCGCACGGGCTCGCACAAGCTCGCACAGGCCTCTACGGGCTCGCAGAGGCCTCCTACGGTCTCGTACGGGCTCGTACAAGCTCGCACAGGCCTGTACGGGCTCGCACAAGCTCGCACGGGCCTCTACGGGCTCGCAGAGGCCTCCTACGGGCTCGTACGGGCTCGTACGGGCTCGCACGGGCGCGCACGGGCTCGCACAAGCTCGCACGGGCCTCTACGGGCTCGCAGAGCCCTGCTACGGGCTCGTACGGGCTCGCACGGGCGCGCACGGGCTCGCACAAGCTCGCACGGGCCTCTACGGGCTCGCAGAGGCCTCCTACGGGCTCGTACGGGCTCGTACGGGCTCGCACGGGCGCGCACGGGCTCGCACAAGCTCGCACGGGCCTCTACGGGCTCGCAGAGGCCTCCTACGGGCTCGTACGGGCTCGTATGGGCTCGCACGGGCGCGCACGGGCTCGCACAAGCTCGCACGGGCCTCTACGGGCTCGCAGAGGCCTCCTACGGGCTCGTACGGGCTCGCACGGGCGCGCACAAGCACACACGGGCCTCTACGGGCTCGCGGAGGCCTCCTACGGGCTCGTACGGGCTCGTACGGGCTCGCACGGGCGCGCACGGGCTCGCACAAGCTCGCACGGGCCTCTACGGGCTCGCAGAGGCCTGCTACGGGCTCGTACGGGCTCGTACGGGCTCGCACGGGCGCGCACGGGCTCGCACAAGCTCGCACGGGCCTCTACGGGCTCGCAGAGGCCTCCTACGGGCTCGTACGGGCTCGCATGGGCTCGCATGGGCTCGCACAAGATCGCACGGGCCTCTACGGGCTCGCAGAGGCCTCCTACGGGCTCGTACGGGCTCACACGGGCACGCATGGGCTCGCACAAGCTCGCACGGGCATCTACGGGCTCGCAGAGGCCTGCTACGGGCTGGTACGGGCTCGTACGGGCTCGCACGGGCGCGCACGGGCTCGCACAAGCTCGCACAGGCCTCTACGGGCTCGCAGAGGCCTCCTACGGGCTCGTACGGGCTCGTACAAGCTCGCACAGGCCTAACCCTAACCCTAACCCTAACCATAACCAGATCCCTATCCCGATCCCCGGCCCGATCCCCGGCCCGATCCCGGCCCGATCCCTGACTAGATCCCTGACCCGATCCCCGACTCGATCCCCTCACCCGATCCCTGACTGGATCGCCGACTTGATCCCTTATTCGATCCCAGAACAGATCCCCGACTCGATCCCCGACCCGATCCCTGACTAGATCCCCGACTCGATCCCAGACTCGATCCCCTCACCCGATCCCTGACTAGATCCCTGACCCGATCCCCGACTCGATCCCAGACTCGATCCCGACCCGATCCCTGACCCTAAATGGTTCTAAAGCTAACCCTAACCCTAACCCTAACCCTAACCCTAACCCTAACCCTAACCATAACCCTAACCCTAACCCTAACCATAACCCGATCCCTGGCCCGTTCCCCGGCCCGATCCCCGGCCCGATCCCGACCCGATCCCGACCCGATCCCTGACCCGATCCCCGACTCGATCCCCTCACCCGATCCCTGACTGGATCGCCGACTCGATCCCTGACCCGATCCCAGAACAGATCCCCGACTCGATCCCCGACCCGATCCCTGACTAGATCCCCGACTCGATCCCAGACTCGATCCCCTCACCCGATCCCTGACTAGATCCCCGACCCGATCCCCGACTCGATCCCCTCACTCGATCCCTGACCCTAAATGGTTCTAAAGCTAACCCTAACCCTAACCCTAACCCTAACCCTAACCCTAACCCTAACCCTAACCATAACCATAACCATAACCATAACCATAACCCGATCCCTATCACGATCCCCGGCCCGATCCCGGCCCGATCCCTGACTAGATCCCTGACCCGATCCCCGACTCGATCCCCTCACCCGATCCCTGACTGGATCGCCGACTCGATCCCTGACCCGATCCCAGAACAGATCCCCGACTCGATCCCCGACCCGATCCCTGACTAGATCCCTGACCCGATCCCCGACTCGATCCCAGACTCGATCCCGACCCGATCCCTGACCCTAAATAGTTCTAAAGCTAACCCTAACCCTAACCGTAACCCTAACCCTAACCATAACCCTAACCCTAACCCTAACCATAACCCGATCCCTATCCCGATCCCTGACCCGATCCCAGAACAGATCCCCGACTCGATCCCTGACCCGATCCCCGACTCGATCCCAGACTCGATCCCAGACTCGATCCCAGACTCGATCCCCTCACCCGATCCCTGACCCTAAATAGTTCTAAAGCTAACCCTAACCCTAACCCTAACCCTAACCCTAACCCTAACCCTAACCCTAACCCT
>NW_027118582.1:0-35000 GCF_036417845.1 Apteryx mantelli | reverse complement strand
GGGCTCGCAGAGGCCTCCTACGGGCTCGTACGGGCTCGTACGGGGGCGCACGGGCTTGCACAAGCTCGCACGGGCCTCTACGGGCTCGCAGAGACCTCCTACGGGCTCGTACGGGCTCGCATGGGCTCGCACGGGCTCGCACAAGCTCGCACGGGCCTCTACGGGCTCGCAGAGACCTCCTACGGGCTCGTACGGGCTCGCATGGGCTCGCACGGGCTCGCACAAGACCGCACGGGCCTCTACGGGCTCGTAGAGGCCTCCTACGGGCTCGTACGGGCTCGTACGGGCTCGTACGGGCTCGCACGGGCACGCACGGGCTCGCACAAGCTCGCACGGGCCTCTACGGGCTCGCAGAGCCCTCCTACGGGATCGTACGGGCTCGCACGGGCGCGCACGGGCTCGCACAAGCTCGCACGGGCCTCTACGGGCTCGCAGAGGCCTCCTACGGGCTCGTACGGGCTCGTACGGGCGCGCACGGGCTCGCACAAGCTTGCACGGGCCTCTACGGGCTCGCAGAGGCCTGCTACGGGCTGGTACGGGCTCACACGGGCACGCACGGTCTCGCTCAACCTCGCACGGGCCTCTACGGGCTCGCAGAGTCCTGCTACGGGTTGGTACGGGCTCGTACGGGCTCGCACGGGCGCGCACGGGCTCGCACAAGCTCGCACGGGCCTCTACGGGCTCGCAGAGGCCTCCTACGGGCTCGTACGGGCTCGCACGGGCGCGCAAGGGCTCGCACAAGCTCGCACGGGCCTCTACGGGCTCGCAGAGGCCTCCTACGGGCTCGTACGGGCTCGCATGGGCTCGCATGGGCTCGCACAAGCTCGCACGGGCCTCTACGGGCTCGCAGAGGCCTCCTACGGGCTCGTACGGGCTCACACGGGCGCGCATGGGCTCGCACAAGCTCGCACGGGCCTCTACGGGCTCGCAGAGGCCTGCTACGGGCTGGTACGGGCTCGTACGGGATCGCACGGGCGCGCACGGGCTCGCACAAGCTCGCACAGGCCTCTACGGGCTCGCAGAGGCCTCCTACGGGCTCGTACGGGCTCGCATGGGCTCGCACGGGCTCGCACAAGCTCGGACGGGCCTCTACGGGCTCGCAGAGGCCTCCTACGGGCTCGTACGGGCTCGCACGGGCGCTCACGGGCTCGCACAAGCTCGCACGGGCCTCTACGGGCTCGCAGAGGCCTGCTACGGGCTCGTACGGGCTCGTACGGGCTCGCACGGGCGCGCACGGGCTCGCACAAGCTCGCACGGGCCTCTACGGGCTCGCAGAGGCCTCCTACGGGCTCGTACGGGCTCGTACGGGCTCGCACGGGCTCGCACAAGCTCGCACGGGCCTCTACGGGCTCGCAGAGCCCTGCTACGGGCTCGTACGGGCTCGCACGGGCGCGCACGGGCTCGCACAAGCTCGCACGGGCCTTTACGGGCTCGCAGAGGCCTCCTACGGGCTTGTACGGGCTCATACGGGGTCGCACGGGCGCGCACGGGCTCGCACAAGCTCGCACGGGCATCTACGGGCTCGCAGAGGCCTCCTACGGGCTCGTACGGGCTCGTACAGGCTCGCACGGGCGCGCACGGGCTCGCACAAGATCGCACGGGCCTCTACGGGCTCGCAGAGGCCTCCTACGGGCTCGTACGGACCCGTACGGGCTCGCACGGGCGCGCACGGGCTCGCACAAGCTCGCACGGGCCTCTACGGGCTCGCAGAGCCCTGCTACGGGCTCGTACGGGCTCGCACGGGCGCGCACGGGCTCGCACAAGCTCGCACGGGCCTCTACGGGCTCGCAGAGGCCTGCTACGGGCTCATACGGGCTCGTACGGGCTCGCACGGGCGCGCACGGGCTCGCACAAGCTCGCACGGGCCTCTACGGGCTCGCAGAGGCCTCCTACGGGCTCGTACGGGCTCGTACGGGCTCGCACGGGCGCGCACGGGCTCGCACAAGCTCACACGGGCATCTACGGGCTCGCAGAGGCCTCCTACGGGCTCGTACGGGATCGTACGGGGGCGCACGGGCTCGCACAAGCTCGCACGGGCCTCTACGGGCTCGCAGAGACCTCCTACGGGCTCGTACGGGCTCGCATGGGCTCGCACGGGCTCGCACAAGACCGCACGGGCCTCTACGGGCTCGTAGAGGCCTCCTACGGGCTCGTACGGGCTCGTACGGGCTCGTACGGGCTCGCACGGGCACGCACGGGCTCGCACAAGCTCGCACGGGCCTCTACGGGCTCGCAGAGCCCTCCTACGGGATCGTACGGGCTCGCACGGGCGCGCACGGGCTCGCACAAGCTCGCACGGGCCTCTACGGGCTCGCAGAGGCCTCCTACGGGCTCGTACGGGCTCGTACGGGCGCGCACGGGCTCGCACAAGCTTGCACGGGCCTCTACGGGCTCGCAGAGGCCTGCTACGGGCTGGTACGGGCTCACACGGGCACGCACGGTCTCGCTCAACCTCGCACGGGCCTCTACGGGCTCGCAGAGTCCTGCTACGGGTTGGTACGGGCTCGTACGGGCTCGCACGGGCGCGCACGGGCTCGCACAAGCTCGCACGGGCCTCTACGGGCTCGCAGAGGCCTCCTACGGGCTCGTACGGGCTCGCACGGGCGCGCACGGGCTCGCACAAGCTCGCACGGGCCTCTACGGGCTCGCAGAGGCCTCCTACGGGCTCGTACGGGCTCGCATGGGCTCGCATGGGCTCGCACAAGCTCGCACGGGCCTCTACGGGCTCGCAGAGGCCTCCTACGGGCTCGTACGGGCTCACACGGGCGCGCATGGGCTCGCACAAGATCGCACGGGCCTCTACGGGCTCGCAGAGGCCTGCTACGGGCTGGTACGGGCTCGTACGGGCTCGCACGGGCGCGCACGGGCTCGCACAAGCTCGCACAGGCCTCTACGGGCTCGCAGAGGCCTCCTACGGGCTCGTACGGGCTCGCATGGGCTCGCACGGGCTCGCACAAGCTCGGACGGGCCTCTACGGGCTCGCAGAGGCCTCCTACGGGCTCGTACGGGCTCGCACGGGCTCGCACGGGCACGCACGGGCTCGCACAAGCTCGCACGGGCCTCTACCGGCTCGCAGAGGCCTCCTACGGGCTCGTACGGGCTCGCACGGGCACGCACGGGCGCGCACGGGCTCGCAGAGGCCTGCTACAGGCTCGTACGGGCTCGTACGGGCTCGCACGGGCGCGCACGGGCTCGCACAAGCTCGCCCGGGCCTCTACGGGCTCGCAGAGGCCTCCTACGGGCTCGTACGGGCTCGTACGGGCTCGAACGGGCACGCACGGGCTCGCACGGGCCTCTACAGGCTCGCAGAGGCCTGCTACAGGCTCGTACGGGCTCGTACGGGCTCGCACGGGCACGCACGGGCTCGCACAAGCTCGCACGGGCCTCTACGGGCTCGCAGAGGCCTCCTACGGGCTCGTACGGGCTTGTACGGGCTCGCACGGGCGCGCACGGGCGCGCACGGGCTCTCACAAGCTCACACGGGCCTCTACGGGCTCGCAGAGGCCTCCTACGGGCTCGTACGGGCGCGTACGGGCTCGCAAGGGCGCGCACGGGCTCGCACAAGCTCGCACGGGCCTCTACGGGCTCGCAGAGGCCTCCTACGGGCTCGTACGGGCTCGCATGGGCTCGCACGGCCTCGCACAAGCTCGCCCGGGCCTCTACGGGCTTGCAGAGGCCTCCTACGGGCTCGTACGGGCTCGTACGGGCTCGCACGGGCACGCACGGGCTCGCACGGGCCTCTACGGGCTCGCAGAGGCCTGCTACGGACTCGTACGGGCTTGTACGGGCTCGCACGGGCGCGCACGGGCTCGCACAAGCTCGCACGGGCCTCTACGGGCTCGCAGAGCCCTGCTACGGGCTCGTACGGGCTCGCACGGGCGCGCACGGGCTCGCACAAGCTCCCACGGGCCTCTACGGGCTCGCAGAGCCCTGCTACGGGCTCGTACGGGCTCGTACGGGCGCGCACGGGCGAGCACGGGCTCGCACAAGCTCGCACGGGCCTCTACGGGCTCGCAGAGGCCTGCTACGGGCTCGTACGGGCTCGTACGGGCTCGCACGGGCGCGCACGGGCTCGCACAAGCTCGCCCGGGCCTCTACGGACTCGCAGAGGCCTCCTACGGGCTCGTACGGGCTCGTACGGGCTCGCACGGGCGCGCACGACCTCTCACAAGCTCGCACGGGCCTCTACGGGCTCGCAGAGCCCTGCTACGGGCTCGTACGGGCTTGCACGGGCGCGCACGGGCTCGCACAAGCTCGCACGGGCCTCTACGGGCTCGCAGAGGCCTGCTACGGGCTCGTACGGGCTCGTACGGGCTCGCACGGGCGCGCACGGGCTCGCACAAGCTCGCACGGGCCTCTACGGGCTCGCAGAGGCCTCCTACGGGCTCGTACGGGCTCGCACGGGCGCGCACAGGCTCGCACAAGGTCGCACGGGCCTCTACGGGCTCGCAGAGGCCTCCTACGAGCTCGTACGGGCTCGTACGGGCGCGCACGGGCACGCACGGGCTCGCACAAGCTCGCACGGGCCTCTACGGGCTCGCAGAGGCCTCCTACGGGCTCGTACGGGCTCGTATGGGCTCGCACGGGCGCGCACGGGCTCGCACAAGCTCGCACGGGCCTCTACGGGCTCGCAGAGGCCTCCTACGGGCTAGTACGGGCTCGCACGGGCTCGCACAAGCACACACGGGCCTCTACGGGCTCGCGGAGGCCTCCTACGGGCTCGTACGGGCTCGTACGGGCTCGCACGGGCACGCACGGGCTCGCACAAGCTCGCACGGGCCTCTACGGGCTCGCAGAGGCCTCCTACGGGCTCGTACGGGCTCGTACAAGCTCGCACAGGCCTGTACGGGCTCGCACAAGCTCGCACGGGCCTCTACGGGCTCGCAGAGCCCTGCTACGGGCTCGTACGGGCTCGCACGTGCGCGCACGAGCTCGCACAAGATCGCACGGGCTTCTACGGGCTCGCAGAGGCCTCCTACGGGCTCGTACGGGCTTGTACGGGCTCGCACGGGCGCGCACGGGCTCGCACAAGCTCGCACGGGCCTTTACGGGCTCACAGAGGCCTCCTACGGGCTTGTACGGGCTCATACGGGCTCGCACGGGCGCGCACGGGCTCGCACAAGCTCGCACGGGCATCTACGGGCTCGCAGAGGCCTCCTACGGGCTCGTACGGGCTCGTACGGGCTCGCACGGGCGCGCACGGGCTCGCACAAGCTCGCACGGGCCTCTACGGGCTCGCAGAGGCCTCCTACGGGCTCGTACGTGCTTGTACGGGCTCGCACGGGCGCGCACGGGCTCGCACAAGCTCGCACGGGCCTTTACGGGCTCGCAGAGGCCTCCTACGGGCTTGTACGGGCTCATACGTGCTCGAACGGGCGCGCACGGGCTCGCACAAGCTCGCACGGGCCTCTACGGGCTCGCAGAGGCCTCCTACGGGCTCGTATGGCTCGTACGGGCTCGCACGGGCGCGCACGGGCTCGCACAAGCTCGCACGGGCCTCTACGGGCTCGCAGAGGCCTCCTACGGGCTCGTACGGGCTCGTATGGGCTCGCACGGGTGCGCACGGGCTCGCACAAGCTCGGACGGGTCTCTACGGGCTCGCAGAGGCCTCCTACGGGCTCGTACGGGCTCGCACGGGCGCGCACAAGCACACACGGGCCTCTACGGGCTCACGGAGGCCTCCTACGGGCTGGTACGGGCTGGTACGGGCTCGCACGGGCACGCACGGGCTCGCACAAGCTCGCACGGGCCTCTACGGGCTCGCAGAGGCCTCCTACGGGCTCGTACGGGCTCGTACGGGCTCGCACGGGCGCGCACGGGCTCGCACAAGCTCGCACGGGCCTCTACGGGCTCGCAGAGGCCTCCTACGGGCTCGTACGGGCTCGTACGGGCTCGCACGGGCGCGCACGGGCTCGCACAAGCTCGCACGGGCCTCTACGGGCTCGCAGAGGCCTCCTACGGGCTCGTACGGGCTCGCACGGGCGCGCACGGGCTCGCACAAGCTCGCACGGGCCTCTACGGGCTCGCAGAGGCCTCCTACGGGCTCGTACGGGCTCGTACGGGCTCGCACGGGCGCGCACGGGCTCGCACAAGCTCACACGGGCCTCTACGGGCTCGCAGAGGCCTCCTACGGGCTCGTACGGGCTCGCACGGGCGCGCACGGGCTCGCACAAGCTCGCACGGGCCTCTACGGGCTCGCAGAGGCCTGCTACGGGCTGGTACGGGCTCGTACGGGCTCGCACGGGCGCGCACGGGCTCGCACAAGCTCGCACGGGCCTCTACGGGCTCGCAGAGGCATCCTACGGGCTCGTACGGGCTTGTACGGGCTCGCACGGGCGCGCACGGGCTCGCACAAGCTCGCACGGGCCTTTACGGGCTCGCAGAGGCCTCCTACGGGCTCGTACGGGCTCATACGGGCTCGCACGGGCGCGCACGGGCTCGCACAAGATCGCACGGGCCTCTACGGGCTCGTAGAGGCCTCCTGCGGGCTCGTACGGGCTCGCACGGGCGCTCACGGGCTCGCACAAGCTCGCACGGGCCTCTACGGGCTCGCAGAGGCCTGCTACGGGCTCGTACGGGCTCGTACGGGCTCGCACGGGCGCGCACGGGCTCGCACAAGCTCGCACGGGCCTCTACGGGCTCGCAGAGGCCTCCTACGGGCTCGTACGGGCTCGTACGGGCTCGCAGAGGCCTCCTACGGGCTCGCACAAGCTCGCACGGGCCTCTACGGGCTCGCAGAGCCCTGCTACAGGCTCGTACGGGCTCGCACGGGCGCGCACGGGCTCGCACAAGCTCGCACGGGCCTCTACGGGCTCGCAGAGGCCTCCTACGGGCTCGTACGTGCTTGTACGGGCTCGCACGGGCGCGCACGGGCTCGCACAAGCTCGCACGGGCCTTTACGGGCTCGCAGAGGCCTCCTACGGGCTTGTACGGGCTCATACGTGCTCGAACGGGCGCGCACGGGCTCGCACAAGCTCGCACGGGCCTCTACGGGCTCGCAGAGGCCTCCTACGGGCTCGTACGGCTCGTACGGGCTCGCACGGGCGCGCACGGGCTCGCACAAGCTCGCACGGGCCTCTACGGGCTCGCAGAGGCCTCCTACGGGCTCGTACGGGCTCGTACGGGCTCGCACGGGCTCGCACAAGCTCGCACGGGCCTCTACGGGCTCGCAGAGGCCTCCTACGGGCTCGTACGGGCTCACATGGGCTCGCACGGGCGCGCACGGGCTCGCACAAGCTCACACGGGCCTCTACGGGCTCGCAGAGGCCTCCTACGGGCTAGTACGGGCTCGCACGGGCTCGCACAAGCACACACAGGCCTCTACGGGCTCGCGGAGGCCTCCTACGGGCTCGTACGGGCTCGTACGGGCTCGTACGGGCGCGCACGGGCTCGCACAAGCTCGCACGGGCCTCTACGGGCTCGCAGAGGCCTCCTACGGGCTCGTACGGGCTCGTACGGGCTCGCACGGGCACGCACGGGCTCGCACAAGCTCGCACGGGCCTCTACGGGCTCGCTGAGCCCTGCTACGGGCTCGTACGGGCTCGCACGGGCGCGCACGGGCTCGCACAAGCTCGCACGGGCCTCTACGGGCTCGCAGAGGCCTGCTACAGGCTCGTACGGGCTCGTATGGGCTCGCACGGGCGCGCACGGGCTCGCACAAGCTCGCACGGGCCTCTACGGGCTCGCAGAGGCCTCCTACGGGCTCGTACGGGCTCGTACGGGCTCGCACGGGTGCGCACGGGCTCGCACAAGCTCGCACGGGTCTCTACGGGCTCGCAGAGGCCTCCTACGGGCTCGTACGGGCTCGTACGGGCTCGCACAAGCTCGCACAAGGTCGCACGGGCCTCTACGGGCTCGCAGAGGCCTCCTACGGGCTCGTACGGGCTCGTACGGGCTCGCACGGGCGCGCACGGTCTCGCACAAGCTCGCACGGGCCTCTACGGGCTCGCAGAGGCCTCCTACGGGCTCGTACGGGCTCGTACGGGCTCGCACGGGCGCGCACGGGCTCGCACAAGCTCGCACGGGCCTCTACGGGCTCGCAGAGGCCTCCTACGGGCTCGTACGGGCTCGCACGGGCGCGCACGGGCTCGCACAAGCTCGCACGGGCCTCTACGGGCTCGCAGAGGCCTGCTAGGGGCTCGTACGGGCTCGTACGGGCTCGCACGGGCGCGCACGGGCTCGCACAAGCTCGCACGGGCCTCTACGGGCTCGCAGAGGCCTGCTACGGGCTGGTACGGGCTGGTACGGGCTCGCACGGGCGCGCACGGACGCGCACAAGCTCACACGGGCCTCTACGGGCTCGCAGAGGCCTCCTACGGGCTCGTACGGGCTCGCATGGGCTCGCACGGGCTCGCACAAGACCGCACGGGCCTCTACGGGCTCGTAGAGGCCTCCTACGGGCTCGTACGGGCTCGTACGGGCTCGCATGGGCGCACACGGGCTCGCACAGCTCGCACGGGCCTCTACGGGCTCGCAGAGGCCTCCTACGGGCTCATACGGGCTCGCATGGGCTCGCACGGGCTCGCACAAGGTCGCACGGGCCTCTACGGGCTCGCAGAGGCCTCCTACGGGCTCGTACGGACCCGTACGGGCTCGCACGGGCGCGCACGGGCTCGCACAAGCTCGCATGGGCCTCTATGGGCTCGCAGAGGCCTCCTACGGGCTCGTACGGGCTCGTACGGGCTTGCACGGGCGCGCACGGGCTCGCACAAGCTCGCACGGGCCTCTACGGGCTCGCAGAGGCCTCCTACGGGCTCGTACGGGCTCGTACGGGCACGCAGGGGCTCGCACAAGCTCGCACGGGCCTCTACGGGCTCGCAGAGCCCTGCTACGGGCTCGTACGGGCTCGCACGGGCGCGCACGGGCTCGCACAAGCTCGCACGGGCCTCTACGGGCTCGCAGAGGCCTGCTACGGGCTGGTACGGGCTCACACGGGCACGCACGGTCTCGCACAAGCTCGCACGGGCCTCTACGGGCTTGCAGAGGCCTGCTACGGGTTGGTACGGGCTCGTACGGGCTCGCACGGGCGCGCACGGGCTCGCACAAGCTCGCACAGGCCTCTACGGGCTCGCAGAGGCCTCCTACGGGCTCGTACGGGCTCGCACGGGCGCGCACGGGCTCGCACAAGCTCGCACGGGCCTCTACGGGCTTGCAGAGGCCTCCTACGGGCTCGTACGGGCTCGCATGGGCTCGCATGGGCTCGCACAAGCTCGCACGGGCCTCTACGGGCTCGCAGAGGCCTCCTACGGGCTCGTACGGGCTCACACGGGCGCGCATGGGCTCGCACAAGCTCGCACGGGCCTCTACGGGCTCGCAGAGGCCTCCTACGGGCTCGTACGGGCTCGCATGGGCTCGCACGGGCTCGCACAAGCTCGCACGGGCCTCTACGGGCTCGCAGAGGCCTCCTACGGGCTCGTACGGGCTCGCATGGGCTCGCACGGGCTCGCACAAGCTCGGACGGGCCTCTACGGGCTCGCAGAGGCCTCCTACGGGCTCATACGGGCTCGCACGGGCGCTCACGGGCTCGCACAAGCTTGCACGGGCCTCTACGGGCTCGCAGAGGCCTCCTACGGGCTCGTACGGGCTCGCATGGGCGCGCACGGGCTCGCACAAGGTCGCACGGGCCTCTACGGGCTCGCAGAGGCCTCCTACGGGCTCGTACGGGCTCACACGGGCGCGCACGGGCTCGCACAAGCTCGCACGGGCCTCTACGGGCTCGCAGAGGCCTCCTACGGGCTCGTACGGGCTCGAACAAGCTCGCACAGGCCTGTACGGGCTCTCACAAGCTCGCACGGGCCTCTACGGGCTCGCAGAGGCCTCCTACGGGCTCGTACGGGCTCGCACGGGCGCGCACGGGCTCGCACAAGTTCGCACGGACCTCTACGGGCTCGCAGAGGCCTGCTACAGGCTCGTACGGGCTCGTACGGGCTCGCACGGCCGCGTACGGGCTCGCACAAGCTCACACGGGCCACTACGGGCTCGCAGAGGCCTCCTACGGGCTCGTACGGGCTCGTACGGGGGCGCACGGGCTCGCACAAGCTCGCACGGGCCTCTACGGGCTCTCAGAGACCTCCTACGGGCTCGTACGGGCTCGCACGGGCGCGCACGGGCTCGCACAAGCTCGCACGGGCCTCTACGGGCTCGCAGAGGCCTGCTACGGGCTGGTACGGGCTCACACGGGCACGCACGGTCTCGCACAAGCTCGCCCGGGCCTCTACGGGCTTGCAGAGGCCTGCTACGGGTTGGTACGGGCTCGTACGGGCTCGCACGGGCGCGCACGGGCTCGCACAAGCTCGCACGGGCCTCTACGGGCTCGCAGAGGCCTCCTACGGGCTCGTACGGGCTCGCACGGGCGCGCACGGGCTCGCACAAGCTCGCACGGGCCTCTACGGGCTTGCAGAGGCCTCCTACGGGCTCGTACGGGCTCGCATGGGCTCGCATGGGCTCGCACAAGCTCGCACGGGCCTCTACGGGCTCGCAGAGGCCTCCTACGGGCTCGTACGGGCTCACACGGGCGCGCATGGGCTCGCACAAGCTCGCACGGGCCTCTACGGGCTCGCAGAGGCCTGCTACGGGCTCGTACGGGCTCGCATGGGCGCGCACGGGCTCGCACAAGGTCGCACGGGCCTCTACGGGCTCGCAGAGGCCTCCTACGGGCTCGTACGGGCTCACACGGGCGCGCACGGGCTCGCACAAGCTCGCACGGGCCTCTACGGGCTAGCAGAGGCCTCCTACGGGCTCGTACGGGCTCGTACAAGCTCACACAGGCCTGTACGGGCTCTCACAAGCTCGCACGGGCCTCTACGGGCTCGCAGAGGCCTCCTACGGGCTCGTACGGGCTCGCATGGGCTCGCACGGGCTCGCACAAGCTCGCACGGGCCTCTACGGGCTCGCAGAGGCCTCCTACGGTCTCGTACGGGCTCGTACAAGCTCGCACAGGCCTGTACGGGCTCGCACAAGCTCGCACGGGCCTCTACGGGCTCGCAGAGGCCTCCTACGGGCTCGTACGGGCTCGTACGGGCTCGCACGGGCGCGCACGGGCTCGCACAAGCTCGCACGGGCCTCTACGGGCTCGCAGAGCCCTGCTACGGGCTCGTACGGGCTCGCACGGGCGCGCACGGGATCGCACAAGCTCGCACGGGCCTCTACGGGCTCGCAGAGGCCTGCTACAGGCTCGTACGGGCTCGTACGGGCTCGTACGGGCGCGCACGGGCACGCACGGGCTCTCACAAGCTCGCACGGGCCTCTACGGGCTCGCAGAGCCCTGCTACGGGCTCGTACGGGCTCGCACGGGCGCGCACGGGCTCGCACAAGCTCGCACGGGCCTCTACGGGCTCGCAGAGGCGTGCTACGGGCTCGTACGGGCTCGTACGGGCTCGCACGGGCGCGCACGGGCTCGCACAAGCTCGCACGGGCCTCTACGGGCTCGCAGAGGCCTCCTACGGGCTCGTACGGGCTCGTATGGGCTCGCACGGGCGCGCACGGACTCGCACAAGCTCGCACGGGCCTCTACGGGCTCGCAGAGGCCTCCTACGGGCTCGTACGGGCTCGCACGGGCGCGCACAAGCACACACGGGCCTCTACGGGCTCGCGGAGGCCTCCTACGGGCTCGTACGGGCTCGTACGGGCTCGCACGGGCGCGCACGGGCTCGCACAAGCTCGCACGGGCCTCTACGGGCTCGCAGAGGCCTGCTACGGGCTCGTACGGGCTCGTACGGGCTCGCACGGGCGCGCACGGGCTCGCACAAGCTCGCACGGGCCTCTACGGGCTCGCAGAGGCCTCCTACGGGCTCGCACGGGGGCGCACGGGCTCGCACAAGCTCGCACGGGCCTCTACGGGCTCGCAGAGGCCTGCTACGGGCTGGTACGGGCTGGTACGGGCTCGCACGGGCGCGCACGGACGCGCACAAGCTCACACGGGCCTCTACGGGCTCGCAGAGGCCTCCTACGGGCTCGTACGGGCTCGCATGGGCTCGCACGGGCTCGCACAAGACCGCACGGGCCTCTACGGGCTCGTAGAGGCCTCCTACGGGCTCGTACGGGCTCGTACGGGCTCGCATGGGCTCGCACGGGCTCGCACAAGATCGCACGGGCCTCTACGGGCTCGCAGAGGCCTCCTACGGGCTCGTACGGGCTCGTACAAGCTCGCACAGGCCTCTACGGGCTCGCACAGCTCGCACGGGCCTCTACGGGCTCGCAGAGGCCTCCTACGGGCTCGTACGGGCTCGCATGGGCTCGCACGGGCTCGCACAAGGTCGCACGGGCCTCTACGGGCTCGCAGAGGCCTCCTACGGGCTCGTACGGGCTCACACGGGCGCGCACGGGCTCGCACAACCTCGCACAGGCCTCTACGGGCTCGCAGAGGCCTCCTACGGGCTCGTACGGACACGTACGGGCTCGCACGGGCGCGCACGGGCTCGCACAAGCTCGCATGGGCCTCTATGGGCTCGCAGAGGCCTCCTACGGGCTCGTACGGGCTCGTACGGGCTTGCACGGGCGCGCACGGGCTCGCACAAGCTCGCACGGGCCTCTACGGGCTCGCAGAGGCCTCCTACGGGCTCGTACGGGCTCGTACGGGCACGCAGGGGCTCGCACAAGCTCGCACGGGCCTCTACGGGCTCGCAGAGCCCTGCTACGGGCTCGTACGGGCTCGCACGGGCGCGCACGGGCTCGCACAAGCTCGCACGGGCCTCTACGGGCTCGCAGAGGCCTGCTACGGGCTGGTACGGGCTCACACGGGCACGCACGGTCTCGCACAAGCTCGCACGGGCCTCTACGGGCTTGCAGAGGCCTGCTACGGGTTGGTACGGGCTCGTACGGGCTCGCACGGGCGCGCACGGGCTCGCACAAGCTCGCACGGGCCTCTACGGGCTCGCAGAGGCCTCCTACGGGCTCGTACGGGCTCGCACGGGCGCGCACGGGCTCGCACAAGCTCGCACGGGCCTCTACGGGCTTGCAGAGGCCTCCTACGGGCTCGTACGGGCTCGCATGGGCTCGCATGGGCTCGCACAAGCTCGCACGGGCCTCTACGGGCTCGCAGAGGCCTCCTACGGGCTCGTACGGGCTCACACGGGCGCGCATGGGCTCGCACAAGCTCGCACGGGCCTCTACGGGCTCGCAGAGGCCTGCTACGGGCTGGTACGGGCTCGTACGGGCTCGCACGGGCGCGCACGGGCTCGCACAAGCTCGCACAGGCCTCTACGGGCTCGCAGAGGCCTCCTACGGGCTCGTACGGGCTCGCATGGGCTCGCACGGGCTCGCACAAGGTCGCACGGGCCTCTACGGGCTCGCAGAGGCCTCCTACGGGCTCGTACGGGCTCGCATGGGCTCGCACGGGCTCGCACAAGCTCGCACGGGCCTCTACGGGCTCGCAGAGGCCTCCTACGGGCTCGTACGGGCTCGCATGGGCTCGCACGGGCTCGCACAAGCTCGGACGGGCCTCTACGGGCTCGCAGAGGCCTCCTACGGGCTCGTACGGGCTCGCACGGGCTCGCACGGGCGCGCACGGGCTCGCACAAGCTCGCACAGGCCTCTACGGGCTCGCAGAGGCCTCCTACGGGCTCGTACGGGCTCGCACGGGCGCGCACGGGCTCGCACAAGCTCGCACGGGCCTCTACGGGCTCGCAGAGGCCTGCTACGGGCTGGTACGGGCTCACACGGGCACGCACGGTCTCGCACAAGCTCGCACGGGCCTCTACGGGCTTGCAGAGGCCTGCTACGGGTTGGTACGGGCTCGTACGGGCTCGCACGGGCGCGCACGGGCTCGCACAAGCTCGCACAGGCCTCTACGGGCTCGCAGAGGCCTCCTACGGGCTCGTACGGGCTCGCACGGGCGCGCACGGGCTCGCACAAGCTCGCACGGGCCTCTACGGGCTTGCAGAGGCCTCCTACGGGCTCGTACGGGCTCGCATGGGCTCGCATGGGCTCGCACAAGCTCGCACGGGCCTCTACGGGCTCGCAGAGGCCTCCTACGGGCTCGTACGGGCTCACACGGGCGCGCATGGGCTCGCACAAGCTCGCACGGGCATCTACGGGCTCGCAGAGGCCTCCTACGGGCTCGTACGGGCTCGCATGGGCTCGCACGGGCTCGCACAAGCTCGCACGGGCCTCTACGGGCTCGCAGAGGCCTCCTACGGGCTCGTACGGGCTCGCATGGGCTCGCACGGGCTCGCACAAGCTCGGACGGGCCTCTACGGGCTCGCAGAGGCCTCCTACGGGCTCATACGGGCTCGCACGGGCGCTCACGGGCTCGCACAAGCTTGCACGGGCCTCTACGGGCTCGCAGAGGCCTCCTACGGGCTCGTACGGGCTCGCATGGGCGCGCACGGGCTCGCACAAGGTCGCACGGGCCTCTACGGGCTCGCAGAGGCCTCCTACGGGCTCGTACGGGCTCACACGGGCGCGCACGGGCTCGCACAAGCTCGCACGGGCCTCTACGGGCTCGCAGAGGCCTCCTACGGGCTCGTACGGGCTCGAACAAGCTCGCACAGGCCTGTACGGGCTCTCACAAGCTCGCACGGGCCTCTACGGGCTCGCAGAGGCCTCCTACGGGCTCGTACGGGCTCGCACGGGCGCGCACGGGCTCGCACAAGTTCGCACGGACCTCTACGGGCTCGCAGAGGCCTGCTACAGGCTCGTACGGGCTCGTACGGGCTCGCACGGGCGCGTACGGGCTCGCACAAGCTCACACGGGCCACTACGGGCTCGCAGAGGCCTCCTACGGGCTCGTACGGGCTCGTACGGGGGCGCACGGGCTCGCACAAGCTCGCACGGGCCTCTACGGGCTCTCAGAGACCTCCTACGGGCTCGTACGGGCTCGCACGGGCGCGCACGGGCTCGCACAAGCTCGCATGGGCCTCTACGGGCTCGCAGAGGCCTGCTACGGGCTGGTACGGGCTCACACGGGCACGCACGGTCTCGCACAAGCTCGCCCGGGCCTCTACGGGCTTGCAGAGGCCTGCTACGGGTTGGTACGGGCTCGTACGGGCTCGCACGGGCGCGCACGGGCTCGCACAAGCTCGCACGGGCCTCTACGGGCTCGCAGAGGCCTCCTACGGGCTCGTACGGGCTCGCACGGGCGCGCACGGGCTCGCACAAGCTCGCACGGGCCTCTACGGGCTTGCAGAGGCCTCCTACGGGCTCGTACGGGCTCGCATGGGCTCGCATGGGCTCGCACAAGCTCGCACGGGCCTCTACGGGCTCGCAGAGGCCTCCTACGGGCTCGTACGGGCTCACACGGGCGCGCATGGGCTCGCACAAGCTCGCACGGGCCTCTACGGGCTCGCAGAGGCCTGCTACGGGCTCGTACGGGCTCGCATGGGCGCGCACGGGCTCGCACAAGGTCGCACGGGCCTCTACGGGCTCGCAGAGGCCTCCTACGGGCTCGTACGGGCTCACACGGGCGCGCACGGGCTCGCACAAGCTCGCACGGGCCTCTACGGGCTAGCAGAGGCCTCCTACGGGCTCGTACGGGCTCGTACAAGCTCACACAGGCCTGTACGGGCTCTCACAAGCTCGCACGGGCCTCTACGGGCTCGCAGAGGCCTCCTACGGGCTCGTACGGGCTCGCATGGGCTCGCACGGGCTCGCACAAGCTCGCACGGGCCTCTACGGGCTCGCAGAGGCCTCCTACGGTCTCGTACGGGCTCGTACAAGCTCGCACAGGCCTGTACGGGCTCGCACAAGCTCGCACGGGCCTCTACGGGCTCGCAGAGGCCTCCTACGGGCTCGTACGGGCTCGTACGGGCTCGCACGGGCGCGCACGGGCTCGCACAAGCTCGCACGGGCCTCTACGGGCTCGCAGAGCCCTGCTACGGGCTCGTACGGGCTCGCACGGGCGCGCACGGGATCGCACAAGCTCGCACGGGCCTCTACGGGCTCGCAGAGGCCTGCTACAGGCTCGTACGGGCTCGTACGGGCTCGTACGGGCGCGCACGGGCACGCACGGGCTCTCACAAGCTCGCACGGGCCTCTACGGGCTCGCAGAGCCCTGCTACGGGCTCGTACGGGCTCGCACGGGCGCGCACGGGCTCGCACAAGCTCGCACGGGCCTCTACGGGCTCGCAGAGGCGTGCTACGGGCTCGTACGGGCTCGTACGGGCTCGCACGGGCGCGCACGGGCTCGCACAAGCTCGCACGGGCCTCTACGGGCTCGCAGAGGCCTCCTACGGGCTCGTACGGGCTCGTATGGGCTCGCACGGGCGCGCACGGACTCGCACAAGCTCGCACGGGCCTCTACGGGCTCGCAGAGGCCTCCTACGGGCTCGTACGGGCTCGCACGGGCGCGCACAAGCACACACGGGCCTCTACGGGCTCGCGGAGGCCTCCTACGGGCTCGTACGGGCTCGTACGGGCTCGCACGGGCGCGCACGGGCTCGCACAAGCTCGCACGGGCCTCTACGGGCTCGCAGAGGCCTGCTACGGGCTCGTACGGGCTCGTACAGGCTCGCACGGGCGCGCACGGGCTCGCACAAGCTCGCACGGGCCTCTACGGGCTCGCAGAGGCCTCCTACGGGCTCGCACGGGGGCGCACGGGCTCGCACAAGCTCGCACGGGCCTCTACGGGCTCGCAGAGGCCTGCTACGGGCTGGTACGGGCTGGTACGGGCTCGCACGGGCGCGCACGGACGCGCACAAGCTCACACGGGCCTCTACGGGCTCGCAGAGGCCTCCTACGGGCTCGTACGGGCTCGCATGGGCTCGCACGGGCTCGCACAAGACCGCACGGGCCTCTACGGGCTCGTAGAGGCCTCCTACGGGCTCGTACGGGCTCGCATGGGCTCGCACGGGCTCGCACAAGATCGCACGGGCCTCTACGGGCTCGCAGAGGCCTCCTACGGGCTCGTACGGGCTCGTACAAGCTCGCACAGGCCTCTACGGGCTCGCACAGCTCGCACGGGCCTCTACGGGCTCGCAGAGGCCTCCTACGGGCTCGTACGGGCTCGCATGGGCTCGCACGGGCTCGCACAAGGTCGCACGGGCCTCTACGGGCTCGCAGAGGCTTCCTACGGGCTCGTACGGGCTCACACGGGCGCGCACGGGCTCGCACAAGCTCGCACAGGCCTCTACTGGCTCGCAGAGGCCTCCTACGGGCTCGTACGGACCCGTACGGGCTCGCACGGGCGCGCACGGGCTCGCACAAGCTCGCATGGGCCTCTATGGGCTCGCAGAGGCCTCCTACGGGCTCGTACGGGCTCGTACGGGCTTGCACGGGCGCGCACGGGCTCGCACAAGCTCGCACGGGCCTCTACGGGCTCGCAGAGGCCTCCTACGGGCTCGTACGGGCTCGTACGGGCACGCAGGGGCTCGCACAAGCTCGCACGGGCCTCTACGGGCTCGCAGAGCCCTGCTACGGGCTCGTACGGGCTCGCACGGGCGCGCACGG
This sequence comes from Apteryx mantelli, assembly GCF_036417845.1. NCBI lineage: Eukaryota > Metazoa > Chordata > Aves > Apterygiformes > Apterygidae > Apteryx > Apteryx mantelli. The sequence continues at coordinate 17,618 of NW_027118582.1, read as the reverse complement.
GCTCGCACAAGCTCGCACGGGCCTCTACGGGCTCGCAGAGGCCTGCTACGGGCTGGTACGGGCTCACACGGGCACGCACGGTCTCGCACAAGCTCGCACGGGCCTCTACGGGCTTGCAGAGGCCTGCTACGGGTTGGTACGGGCTCGTAGGGGCTCGCACGGGCGCGCACGGGCTCGCACAAGCTCGCACGGGCCTCTACGGGCTCGCAGAGGCCTCCTACGGGCTCGTACGGGCTCACATGGGCGCGCACGGGCTCGCACAAGCTCGCACGGGCCTCTACGGGCTCGCAGAGGCCTCCTACGGGCTCGTACGGGCTCGAACAAGCTCGCACAGGCCTGTACGGGCTCTCACAAGCTCGCACGGGCCTCTACGGGCTCGCAGAGGCCTCCTACGGGCTCGTACGGGCTCGCACGGGCGCGCACGGGCTCGCACAAGTTCGCACGGACCTCTACGGGCTCGCAGAGGCCTGCTACAGGCTCGTACGGGCTCGTACGGGCTCGCACGGGCGCGTACGGGCTCGCACAAGCTCACACGGGCCACTACGGGCTCGCAGAGGCCTCCTACGGGCTCGTACGGGCTCGTACGGGGGCGCACGGGCTCGCACAAGCTCGCACGGGCCTCTACGGGCTCTCAGAGACCTCCTACGGGCTCGTACGGGCTCGCACGGGCGCGCACGGGCTCGCACAAGCTCGCACGGGCCTCTACGGGCTCGCAGAGGCCTGCTACGGGCTGGTACGGGCTCACACGGGCACGCACGGTCTCGCACAAGCTCGCCCGGGCCTCTACGGGCTTGCAGAGGCCTGCTACGGGTTGGTACGGGCTCGTACGGGCTCGCACGGGCGCGCACGGGCTCGCACAAGCTCGCACGGGCCTCTACGGGCTCGCAGAGGCCTCCTACGGGCTCGTACGGGCTCGCACGGGCGCGCACGGGCTCGCACAAGCTCGCACGGGCCTCTACGGGCTTGCAGAGGCCTCCTACGGGCTCGTACGGGCTCGCATGGGCTCGCATGGGCTCGCACAAGCTCGCACGGGCCTCTACGGGCTCGCAGAGGCCTCCTACGGGCTCGTACGGGCTCACACGGGCGCGCATGGGCTCGCACAAGCTCGCACGGGCCTCTACGGGCTCGCAGAGGCCTGCTACGGGCTCGTACGGGCTCGCATGGGCGCGCACGGGCTCGCACAAGGTCGCACGGGCCTCTACGGGCTCGCAGAGGCCTCCTACGGGCTCGTACGGGCTCACACGGGCGCGCACGGGCTCGCACAAGCTCGCACGGGCCTCTACGGGCTAGCAGAGGCCTCCTACGGGCTCGTACGGGCTCGTACAAGCTCACACAGGCCTGTACGGGCTCTCACAAGCTCGCACGGGCCTCTACGGGCTCGCAGAGGCCTCCTACGGGCTCGTACGGGCTCGCATGGGCTCGCACGGGCTCGCACAAGCTCGCACGGGCCTCTACGGGCTCGCAGAGGCCTCCTACGGTCTCGTACGGGCTCGTACAAGCTCGCACAGGCCTGTACGGGCTCGCACAAGCTCGCACGGGCCTCTACGGGCTCGCAGAGGCCTCCTACGGGCTCGTACGGGCTCGTACGGGCTCGCACGGGCGCGCACGGGCTCGCACAAGCTCGCACGGGCCTCTACGGGCTCGCAGAGCCCTGCTACGGGCTCGTACGGGCTCGCACGGGCGCGCACGGGATCGCACAAGCTCGCACGGGCCTCTACGGGCTCGCAGAGGCCTGCTACAGGCTCGTACGGGCTCGTACGGGCTCGTACGGGCGCGCACGGGCACGCACGGGCTCTCACAAGCTCGCACGGGCCTCTACGGGCTCGCAGAGCCCTGCTACGGGCTCGTACGGGCTCGCACGGGCGCGCACGGGCTCGCACAAGCTCGCACGGGCCTCTACGGGCTCGCAGAGGCGTGCTACGGGCTCGTACGGGCTCGTACGGGCTCGCACGGGCGCGCACGGGCTCGCACAAGCTCGCACGGGCCTCTACGGGCTCGCAGAGGCCTCCTACGGGCTCGTACGGGCTCGTATGGGCTCGCACGGGCGCGCACGGACTCGCACAAGCTCGCACGGGCCTCTACGGGCTCGCAGAGGCCTCCTACGGGCTCGTACGGGCTCGCACGGGCGCGCACAAGCACACACGGGCCTCTACGGGCTCGCGGAGGCCTCCTACGGGCTCGTACGGGCTCGTACGGGCTCGCACGGGCGCGCACGGGCTCGCACAAGCTCGCACGGGCCTCTACGGGCTCGCAGAGGCCTGCTACGGGCTCGTACGGGCTCGTACAGGCTCGCACGGGCGCGCACGGGCTCGCACAAGCTCGCACGGGCCTCTACGGGCTCGCAGAGGCCTCCTACGGGCTCGCACGGGGGCGCACGGGCTCGCACAAGCTCGCACGGGCCTCTACGGGCTCGCAGAGGCCTGCTACGGGCTGGTACGGGCTGGTACGGGCTCGCACGGGCGCGCACGGACGCGCACAAGCTCACACGGGCCTCTACGGGCTCGCAGAGGCCTCCTACGGGCTCGTACGGGCTCGCATGGGCTCGCACGGGCTCGCACAAGACCGCACGGGCCTCTACGGGCTCGTAGAGGCCTCCTACGGGCTCGTACGGGCTCGCATGGGCTCGCACGGGCTCGCACAAGATCGCACGGGCCTCTACGGGCTCGCAGAGGCCTCCTACGGGCTCGTACGGGCTCGTACAAGCTCGCACAGGCCTCTACGGGCTCGCACAGCTCGCACGGGCCTCTACGGGCTCGCAGAGGCCTCCTACGGGCTCGTACGGGCTCGCATGGGCTCGCACGGGCTCGCACAAGGTCGCACGGGCCTCTACGGGCTCGCAGAGGCTTCCTACGGGCTCGTACGGGCTCACACGGGCGCGCACGGGCTCGCACAAGCTCGCACAGGCCTCTACTGGCTCGCAGAGGCCTCCTACGGGCTCGTACGGACCCGTACGGGCTCGCACGGGCGCGCACGGGCTCGCACAAGCTCGCATGGGCCTCTATGGGCTCGCAGAGGCCTCCTACGGGCTCGTACGGGCTCGTACGGGCTTGCACGGGCGCGCACGGGCTCGCACAAGCTCGCACGGGCCTCTACGGGCTCGCAGAGGCCTCCTACGGGCTCGTACGGGCTCGTACGGGCACGCAGGGGCTCGCACAAGCTCGCACGGGCCTCTACGGGCTCGCAGAGCCCTGCTACGGGCTCGTACGGGCTCGCACGGGCGCGCACGGGCTCGCACAAGCTCGCACGGGCCTCTACGGGCTCGCAGAGGCCTGCTACGGGCTGGTACGGGCTCACACGGGCACGCACGGTCTCGCACAAGCTCGCACGGGCCTCTACGGGCTTGCAGAGGCCTGCTACGGGTTGGTACGGGCTCGTAGGGGCTCGCACGGGCGCGCACGGGCTCGCACAAGCTCGCACGGGCCTCTACGGGCTCGCAGAGGCCTCCTACGGGCTCGTACGGGCTCGCACGGGCGCGCACGGGCTCGCACAAGCTCGCACGGGCCTCTACGGGCTTGCAGAGGCCTCCTACGGGCTCGTACGGGCTCGCATGGGCTCGCATGGGCTCGCACAAGATCGCACGGGCCTCTACGGGCTCGCAGAGGCCTCCTACGGGCTCGTACGGGCTCACACGGGCACGCATGGGCTCGCACAAGCTCGCACGGGCATCTACGGGCTCGCAGAGGCCTGCTACGGGCTGGTACGGGCTCGTACGGGCTCGCACGGGCGCGCACGGGCTCGCACAAGCTCGCACAGGCCTCTACGGGCTCGCAGAGGCCTCCTACGGGCTCGTACGGGCTCGCATGGGCTCGCACGGGCTCGCACAAGGTCGCACGGGCCTCTACGGGCTCGCAGAGGCCTCCTACGGGCTCGTACGGGCTCGCATGGGCTCGCACGGGCTCGCACAAGCTCGCACGGGCCTCTACGGGCTCGCAGAGGCCTCCTACGGGCTCGTACGGGCTCGTATGGGCGCGCACGGGCGCGCACGGACTCGCACAAGCTCGCACGGGCCTCTACGGGCTCGCAGAGGCCTCCTACGGGCTCGTACGGGCTCGCACGGGCGCGCACAAGCACACACGGGCCTCTACGGGCTCGCGGAGGCCTCCTACGGGCTCGTACGGGCTCGTACGGGCTCGCACGGGCGCGCACGGGCTCGCACAAGCTCGCACGGGCCTCTACGGGCTCGCAGAGGCCTGCTACGGGCTCGTACGGGCTCGTACGGGCTCGCACGGGCGCGCACGGGCTCGCACAAGCTCGCACGGGCCTCTACGGGCTCGCAGAGGCCTCCTACGGGCTCGCACGGGGGCGCACGGGCTCGCACAAGCTCGCACGGGCCTCTACGGGCTCGCAGAGGCCTGCTACGGGCTGGTACGGGCTGGTACGGGCTCGCACGGGCGCGCACGGACGCGCACAAGCTCACACGGGCCTCTACGGGCTCGCAGAGGCCTCCTACGGGCTCGTACGGGCTCGCATGGGCTCGCACGGGCTCGCACAAGACCGCACGGGCCTCTACGGGCTCGTAGAGGCCTCCTACGGGCTCGTACGGGCTCGTACGGGCTCGCATGGGCTCGCACGGGCTCGCACAAGATCGCACGGGCCTCTACGGGCTCGCAGAGGCCTCCTACGGGCTCGTACGGGCTCGTACAAGCTCGCACAGGCCTCTACGGGCTCGCACAGCTCGCACGGGCCTCTACGGGCTCGCAGAGGCCTCCTACGGGCTCGTACGGGCTCGCATGGGCTCGCACGGGCTCGCACAAGGTCGCACGGGCCTCTACGGGCTCGCAGAGGCCTCCTACGGGCTCGTACGGGCTCACACGGGCGCGCACGGGCTCGCACAACCTCGCACAGGCCTCTACGGGCTCGCAGAGGCCTCCTACGGGCTCGTACGGACACGTACGGGCTCGCACGGGCGCGCACGGGCTCGCACAAGCTCGCATGGGCCTCTATGGGCTCGCAGAGGCCTCCTACGGGCTCGTACGGGCTCGTACGGGCTTGCACGGGCGCGCACGGGCTCGCACAAGCTCGCACGGGCCTCTACGGGCTCGCAGAGGCCTCCTACGGGCTCGTACGGGCTCGTACGGGCACGCAGGGGCTCGCACAAGCTCGCACGGGCCTCTACGGGCTCGCAGAGCCCTGCTACGGGCTCGTACGGGCTCGCACGGGCGCGCACGGGCTCGCACAAGCTCGCACGGGCCTCTACGGGCTCGCAGAGGCCTGCTACGGGCTGGTACGGGCTCACACGGGCACGCACGGTCTCGCACAAGCTCGCACGGGCCTCTACGGGCTTGCAGAGGCCTGCTACGGGTTGGTACGGGCTCGTACGGGCTCGCACGGGCGCGCACGGGCTCGCACAAGCTCGCACGGGCCTCTACGGGCTCGCAGAGGCCTCCTACGGGCTCGTACGGGCTCGCACGGGCGCGCACGGGCTCGCACAAGCTCGCACGGGCCTCTACGGGCTTGCAGAGGCCTCCTACGGGCTCGTACGGGCTCGCATGGGCTCGCATGGGCTCGCACAAGCTCGCACGGGCCTCTACGGGCTCGCAGAGGCCTCCTACGGGCTCGTACGGGCTCACACGGGCGCGCATGGGCTCGCACAAGCTCGCACGGGCCTCTACGGGCTCGCAGAGGCCTGCTACGGGCTGGTACGGGCTCGTACGGGCTCGCACGGGCGCGCACGGGCTCGCACAAGCTCGCACAGGCCTCTACGGGCTCGCAGAGGCCTCCTACGGGCTCGTACGGGCTCGCATGGGCTCGCACGGGCTCGCACAAGGTCGCACGGGCCTCTACGGGCTCGCAGAGGCCTCCTACGGGCTCGTACGGGCTCGCATGGGCTCGCACGGGCTCGCACAAGCTCGCACGGGCCTCTACGGGCTCGCAGAGGCCTCCTACGGGCTCGTACGGGCTCGCATGGGCTCGCACGGGCTCGCACAAGCTCGGACGGGCCTCTACGGGCTCGCAGAGGCCTCCTACGGGCTCGTACGGGCTCGCACGGGCTCGCACGGGCGCGCACGGGCTCGCACAAGCTCGCACAGGCCTCTACGGGCTCGCAGAGGCCTCCTACGGGCTCGTACGGGCTCGCACGGGCGCGCACGGGCTCGCACAAGCTCGCACGGGCCTCTACGGGCTCGCAGAGGCCTGCTACGGGCTGGTACGGGCTCACACGGGCACGCACGGTCTCGCACAAGCTCGCACGGGCCTCTACGGGCTTGCAGAGGCCTGCTACGGGTTGGTACGGGCTCGTACGGGCTCGCACGGGCGCGCACGGGCTCGCACAAGCTCGCACAGGCCTCTACGGGCTCGCAGAGGCCTCCTACGGGCTCGTACGGGCTCGCACGGGCGCGCACGGGCTCGCACAAGCTCGCACGGGCCTCTACGGGCTTGCAGAGGCCTCCTACGGGCTCGTACGGGCTCGCATGGGCTCGCATGGGCTCGCACAAGCTCGCACGGGCCTCTACGGGCTCGCAGAGGCCTCCTACGGGCTCGTACGGGCTCACACGGGCGCGCATGGGCTCGCACAAGCTCGCACGGGCCTCTACGGGCTCGCAGAGGCCTCCTACGGGCTCGTACGGGCTCGCATGGGCTCGCACGGGCTCGCACAAGCTCGCACGGGCCTCTACGGGCTCGCAGAGGCCTCCTACGGGCTCGTACGGGCTCGCATGGGCTCGCACGGGCTCGCACAAGCTCGGACGGGCCTCTACGGGCTCGCAGAGGCCTCCTACGGGCTCATACGGGCTCGCACGGGCGCTCACGGGCTCGCACAAGCTTGCACGGGCCTCTACGGGCTCGCAGAGGCCTCCTACGGGCTCGTACGGGCTCGCATGGGCGCGCACGGGCTCGCACAAGGTCGCACGGGCCTCTACGGGCTCGCAGAGGCCTCCTACGGGCTCGTACGGGCTCACACGGGCGCGCACGGGCTCGCACAAGCTCGCACGGGCCTCTACGGGCTCGCAGAGGCCTCCTACGGGCTCGTACGGGCTCGAACAAGCTCGCACAGGCCTGTACGGGCTCTCACAAGCTCGCACGGGCCTCTACGGGCTCGCAGAGGCCTCCTACGGGCTCGTACGGGCTCGCACGGGCGCGCACGGGCTCGCACAAGTTCGCACGGACCTCTACGGGCTCGCAGAGGCCTGCTACAGGCTCGTACGGGCTCGTACGGGCTCGCACGGGCGCGTACGGGCTCGCACAAGCTCACACGGGCCACTACGGGCTCGCAGAGGCCTCCTACGGGCTCGTACGGGCTCGTACGGGGGCGCACGGGCTCGCACAAGCTCGCACGGGCCTCTACGGGCTCTCAGAGACCTCCTACGGGCTCGTACGGGCTCGCACGGGCGCGCACGGGCTCGCACAAGCTCGCACGGGCCTCTACGGGCTCGCAGAGGCCTGCTACGGGCTGGTACGGGCTCACACGGGCACGCACGGTCTCGCACAAGCTCGCCCGGGCCTCTACGGGCTTGCAGAGGCCTGCTACGGGTTGGTACGGGCTCGTACGGGCTCGCACGGGCGCGCACGGGCTCGCACAAGCTCGCACGGGCCTCTACGGGCTCGCAGAGGCCTCCTACGGGCTCGTACGGGCTCGCACGGGCGCGCACGGGCTCGCACAAGCTCGCACGGGCCTCTACGGGCTTGCAGAGGCCTCCTACGGGCTCGTACGGGCTCGCATGGGCTCGCATGGGCTCGCACAAGCTCGCACGGGCCTCTACGGGCTCGCAGAGGCCTCCTACGGGCTCGTACGGGCTCACACGGGCGCGCATGGGCTCGCACAAGCTCGCACGGGCCTCTACGGGCTCGCAGAGGCCTGCTACGGGCTCGTACGGGCTCGCATGGGCGCGCACGGGCTCGCACAAGGTCGCACGGGCCTCTACGGGCTCGCAGAGGCCTCCTACGGGCTCGTACGGGCTCACACGGGCGCGCACGGGCTCGCACAAGCTCGCACGGGCCTCTACGGGCTAGCAGAGGCCTCCTACGGGCTCGTACGGGCTCGTACAAGCTCACACAGGCCTGTACGGGCTCTCACAAGCTCGCACGGGCCTCTACGGGCTCGCAGAGGCCTCCTACGGGCTCGTACGGGCTCGCATGGGCTCGCACGGGCTCGCACAAGCTCGCACGGGCCTCTACGGGCTCGCAGAGGCCTCCTACGGTCTCGTACGGGCTCGTACAAGCTCGCACAGGCCTGTACGGGCTCGCACAAGCTCGCACGGGCCTCTACGGGCTCGCAGAGGCCTCCTACGGGCTCGTACGGGCTCGTACGGGCTCGCACGGGCGCGCACGGGCTCGCACAAGCTCGCACGGGCCTCTACGGGCTCGCAGAGCCCTGCTACGGGCTCGTACGGGCTCGCACGGGCGCGCACGGGATCGCACAAGCTCGCACGGGCCTCTACGGGCTCGCAGAGGCCTGCTACAGGCTCGTACGGGCTCGTACGGGCTCGTACGGGCGCGCACGGGCACGCACGGGCTCTCACAAGCTCGCACGGGCCTCTACGGGCTCGCAGAGCCCTGCTACGGGCTCGTACGGGCTCGCACGGGCGCGCACGGGCTCGCACAAGCTCGCACGGGCCTCTACGGGCTCGCAGAGGCGTGCTACGGGCTCGTACGGGCTCGTACGGGCTCGCACGGGCGCGCACGGGCTCGCACAAGCTCGCACGGGCCTCTACGGGCTCGCAGAGGCCTCCTACGGGCTCGTACGGGCTCGTATGGGCTCGCACGGGCGCGCACGGACTCGCACAAGCTCGCACGGGCCTCTACGGGCTCGCAGAGGCCTCCTACGGGCTCGTACGGGCTCGCACGGGCGCGCACAAGCACACACGGGCCTCTACGGGCTCGCGGAGGCCTCCTACGGGCTCGTACGGGCTCGTACGGGCTCGCACGGGCGCGCACGGGCTCGCACAAGCTCGCACGGGCCTCTACGGGCTCGCAGAGGCCTGCTACGGGCTCGTACGGGCTCGTACGGGCTCGCACGGGCGCGCACGGGCTCGCACAAGCTCGCACGGGCCTCTACGGGCTCGCAGAGGCCTCCTACGGGCTCGCACGGGGGCGCACGGGCTCGCACAAGCTCGCACGGGCCTCTACGGGCTCGCAGAGGCCTGCTACGGGCTGGTACGGGCTGGTACGGGCTCGCACGGGCGCGCACGGACGCGCACAAGCTCACACGGGCCTCTACGGGCTCGCAGAGGCCTCCTACGGGCTCGTACGGGCTCGCATGGGCTCGCACGGGCTCGCACAAGACCGCACGGGCCTCTACGGGCTCGTAGAGGCCTCCTACGGGCTCGTACGGGCTCGTACGGGCTCCCATGGGCTCGCACGGGCTCGCACAAGATCGCACGGGCCTCTACGGGCTCGCAGAGGCCTCCTACGGGCTCGTACGGGCTCGTACAAGCTCGCACAGGCCTCTACGGGCTCGCACAGCTCGCACGGGCCTCTACGGGCTCGCAGAGGCCTCCTACGGGCTCGTACGGGCTCGCATGGGCTCGCACGGGCTCGCACAAGGTCGCACGGGCCTCTACGGGCTCGCAGAGGCCTCCTACGGGCTCGTACGGGCTCACACGGGCGCGCACGGGCTCGCACAACCTCGCACAGGCCTCTACGGGCTCGCAGAGGCCTCCTACGGGCTCGTACGGACACGTACGGGCTCGCACGGGCGCGCACGGGCTCGCACAAGCTCGCATGGGCCTCTATGGGCTCGCAGAGGCCTCCTACGGGCTCGTACGGGCTCGTACGGGCTTGCACGGGCGCGCACGGGCTCGCACAAGCTCGCACGGGCCTCTACGGGCTCGCAGAGGCCTCCTACGGGCTCGTACGGGCTCGTACGGGCACGCAGGGGCTCGCACAAGCTCGCACGGGCCTCTACGGGCTCGCAGAGCCCTGCTACGGGCTCGTACGGGCTCGCACGGGCGCGCACGGGCTCGCACAAGCTCGCACGGGCCTCTACGGGCTCGCAGAGGCCTGCTACGGGCTGGTACGGGCTCACACGGGCACGCACGGTCTCGCACAAGCTCGCACGGGCCTCTACGGGCTTGCAGAGGCCTGCTACGGGTTGGTACGGGCTCGTACGGGCTCGCACGGGCGCGCACGGGCTCGCACAAGCTCGCACGGGCCTCTACGGGCTCGCAGAGGCCTCCTACGGGCTCGTACGGGCTCGCACGGGCGCGCACGGGCTCGCACAAGCTCGCACGGGCCTCTACGGGCTTGCAGAGGCCTCCTACGGGCTCGTACGGGCTCGCATGGGCTCGCATGGGCTCGCACAAGCTCGCACGGGCCTCTACGGGCTCGCAGAGGCCTCCTACGGGCTCGTACGGGCTCACACGGGCGCGCATGGGCTCGCACAAGCTCGCACGGGCCTCTACGGGCTCGCAGAGGCCTGCTACGGGCTGGTACGGGCTCGTACGGGCTCGCACGGGCGCGCACGGGCTCGCACAAGCTCGCACAGGCCTCTACGGGCTCGCAGAGGCCTCCTACGGGCTCGTACGGGCTCGCATGGGCTCGCACGGGCTCGCACAAGGTCGCACGGCCTCTACGGGCTCGCAGAGGCCTCCTACGGGCTCGTACGGGCTCGCATGGGCTCGCACGGGCTCGCACAAGCTCGCACGGGCCTCTACGGGCTCGCAGAGGCCTCCTACGGGCTCGTACGGGCTCGCATGGGCTCGCACGGGCTCGCACAAGCTCGGACGGGCCTCTACGGGCTCGCAGAGGCCTCCTACGGGCTCGTACGGGCTCGCACGGGCGCGCAAGGGCTCGCACAAGGTCGCACGGGCCTCTACGGGCTCGCAGAGCCCTGCTACGGGCTCGTACGGGCTCACACGGGCGCTCACGGGCTCGCACAAGGTCGCACGGGCCTCTACGGGCTCGCAGAGGCCTCCTACGGGCTCGTACGGGCTCACACGGACTCGCACGGGCGCGCACAGGGCTCGCACAAGCTCGCACGGGCCTCTACGGGCTCGCAGAGGCCTCCTACGGGCTCGTACGGGCTCGCATGGGCTCGCACGGGCTCGCACAAGCTCGGACGGGCCTCTACGGGCTCGCAGAGGCCTCCTACGGGCTCATACGGGCTCGCACGAGCGCTCACGGGCTCGCACAAGCTTGCACGGGCCTCTACGGGCTCGCAGAGGCCTCCTACGGGCTCGTACGGGCTCGCATGGGCGCGCACGGGCTCGCACAAGGTCGCACGGGCCTCTACGGGCTCGCAGAGGCCTCCTACGGGCTCGTACGGGCTCACACGGGCGCGCACGGGCTCGCACAGGCCTCTACGGGCTCGCAGAGGCCTCCTACGTCTCGTACGGGCTCGTACAAGCTCGCACAGGCCTGTACGGGCTCGCACAAGCTCGCACGGGCCTCTACGGGCTCGCAGAGGCCTCCTACGGGCTCGTACGGGCTCGTACGGGCTCGCACGGGCGCGCACGGGCTCGCACAAGCTCGCACGGGCCTCTACGGGCTCGCAGAGCCCTGCTACGGGCTCGTACGGGCTCGCACGGGCGCGCACGGGCTCGCACAAGCTCGCACGGGCCTCTACGGGCTCGCAGAGGCCTCCTACGGGCTCGTACGGGCTCGCGGGCGCGCACGGGCACGCACGGGCTCTCACAAGCTCGCACGGGCCTCTACGGGCTCGCAGAGCCCTGCTACGGGCTCGTACGGGCTCGCACGGGCTCGCACGGGCTCGCACAAGCTCGCACGGGCCTCTACGGGCTCACAGAGGCCTCCTACGGGCTCGTACGGGCTCGCACGGGCGCGCACAAGCACACACGGGCCTCTACGGGGCTCGCGGAGGCCTCCTACGGGCTCGTACGGGCTCGTACGGGCTCGCACGGGCGCGCACGGGCTCGCACAAGCTCGCACGGGCCTCTACGGGCTCGCAGAGGCCTCCTACGGGCTCGTACGGGCTCGTACGGGCTCGCACGGGCGCGCACGGGCTCGCACAAGCTCGCACGGGCCTCTACGGGCTCGCAGAGGCCTGCTACAGGCTCGTACGGGCTTGTACGGGCTCGCACGGGCGCGCACGGGCTCGCACAAGCTCACACGGGCCTCTACGGGCTCGCAGAGGCCTCCTACGGCTCGTACGGGCTCACACGGGCGCGCACGGGCTCGCACAAGCTCGCACGGGCCTCTACGGGCTCGCAGAGGCCTGCTACGGCTGGTACGGGCTGGTACGGGCTCGCACGGGCGCGCACGGGCGCGCACAAGCTCGCACGGGCCTTTGCGGTGGGCAGAGGCCTGCTACGGATCGTACGGGCTCGTACGGGCTCGCACGGGCGCGCACGGGCTCGCACAAGCTCGCACGGGCCTCTACGGGCTCGCAGAGCCCTGCTACGGGCTCGTACGGGCCCGCACGGGCGCGCACGGGCTCGCACAAGCTCGCACGGGCCTCTACGGGCTCGCAGAGGCCTCCTACGGGCTCGTACGGGCTCGTACGGGCTCGCACGGGCGCGCACGGGCTCGCACAAGCTCGCACGGGCCTCTACGGGCTCGCAGAGGCCTCCTACGGGCTCGTACGGGCTCGTATGGGCTCGCACGGGCGCGCACGGGCTCGCACAAGCTCGCACGGGCCTCTACGGGCTCGCAGAGGCCTCCTACGGGCTCGTACGGGCTCGCACGGGCGCGCACAAGCACACACGGGCCTCTACGGGCTCGCGGAGGCCTCCTACGGGCTCGTACGGGCTCGTACGGGCTCGCACGGGCGCGCACAGGGCTCGCACAAGCTCGCACGGGCCTCTACGGCTCGCAGAGGCCTGCTACGGGCTCGTACGGGCTCGTACGGGCTCGCACGGGCGCGCACTGGGCTCGCACAAGCTCGCACGGGCCTCTACGGGGCTCGCAGAGGCCTCCTACGGGCTCGCACGGGGGCGCACGGGCTCGCACAAGCTCGCACGGGCCTCTACGGGCTCGCAGAGGCCTGCTACGGGCTGGTACGGGCTGGTACGGGCTCGCACGGGCGCGCACGGACGCGCACAAGCTCACACGGGCCTCTACGGGCTCGCAGAGGCCTCCTACGGGCTCGTACGGGCTCGCATGGGCTCGCACGGGCTCGCACAAGACCGCACGGGCCTCTACGGGCTCGTAGAGGCCTCCTACGGGCTCGTACGGGCTCGTACGGGCTCGCATGGGCTCGCACGGGCTCGCACAAGATCGCACGGGCCTCTACGGGCTCGCAGAGGCCTCCTACGGGCTCGTACGGGCTCGTACAAGCTCGCACAGGCTCTACGGGCTCGCACAGCTCGCACGGGCCTCTACGGGCTCGCAGAGGCCTCCTACGGGCTCGTACGGGCTCGCATGGGCTCGCACGGGCTCGCACAAGGTCCCACGGGCCTCTACGGCTCGCAGAGGCTTCCTACGGGCTCGTACGGGCTCACACGGGCGCGCACGGGCTCGCACAAGCTCGCACAGGCCTCTACGGGCTCGCACAGGCCTCCTACGGCTCGTACGGACCCGTACGGGCTCGCACGGGCGCGCACGGGCTCGCACAAGCTCGCATGGGCCTCTATGGGCTCGCAGAGGCCTCCTACGGGCTCGTAACGGGCTCGTACGGGCTTGCACGGGCGCGCACGGGCTCGCACAAGCTCGCACGGGCCTCTACGGGCTCGCAGAGGCCTCCTACGGGCTCGTACGGGCTCGTACGGGCACGCAGGGGCTCGCACAAGCTCGCACGGGCCTCTACGGGCTCGCAGAGCCCTGCTACGGGCTCGTACGGGCTCGCACGGGCGCGCACGGGCTCGCACAAGCTCGCACGGGCCTCTACGGGCTCGCAGAGGCCTGCTAGGGGCTGGTACGGCTCACACGGGCACGCACGGTCTCGCACAAGCTCGCACGGGCCTCTACGGGCTTGCAGAGGCCTGCTACGGGTTGGTACGGGCTCGTACGGGCTCGCACGGGCGCGCACGGGCTCGCACAAGCTCGCACGGGCCTCTACGGGCTCGCAGAGGCCTCCTACGGGCTCGTACGGGCTCGCACGGGCGCGCACGGGCTCGCACAAGCTCGCACGGGCCTCTACGGGCTTGCAGAGGCCTCCTACGGGCTCGTACGGGCTCGCATGGGCTCGCATGGGCTCGCACAAGCTCGCACGGGCCTCTACGGGCTCGCAGAGGCCTCCTACGGGCTCGTACGGGCTCACACGGGCGCGCATGGGCCTCGCACAAGCTCGCACGGGCCTCTACGGGCTCGCAGAGGCCTGCTACGGGCTGGTACGGGCTCGTACGGGCTCGCACGGGCGCGCACGGGCTCGCACAAGCTCGCACAGGCCTCTACGGGCTCGCAGAGGCCTCCTACGGGCTCGTACGGGCTCGCATGGGGCTCGCACGGGCTCGCACAAGGTCGCACGGGCCTCTACGGGCTCGCAGAGGCCTCCTACGGGCTCGTACGGGCTCGCATGGGCTCGCACGGGCTCGCACAAGCTCGCACGGGCCTCTACGGGCTCGCAGAGGCCTCCTACGGGCTCGTACGGGCTCGCATGGGCTCGCACGGGCTCGCACAAGCTCGGACGGGCCTCTACGGGCTCGCAGAGGCCTCCTACGGGCTCGTACGGGCTCGCACGGGCGCGCACGGGCTCGCACAAGGTCGCACGGGCCTCTACGGGCTCGCAGAGGCCTCCTACGGGCTCGTACGGGCTCGCACGGGCGCGCACGGGCTCGCACAAGGTCGCACGGCCTCTACGGGCTCGCAGAGGCCTCCTACGGGCTCGTACGGGCTCACACGGGCTCGCACGGGCGCGCACGGGCTCGCACAAGCTCGCACGGGCCTCTACGGCCTCGCAGAGGCCTCCTACGGCTCGTACGGGCTCGCATGGGCTCGCACGGGCTCGCACAAGCTCGACGGGCCTCTACGGGCTCGCAGAGGCCTCCTACGGGCTCATACGGGCTCGCACGGGCGCTCACGGGCTCGCACAAGCTTGCACGGGCCTCTACGGGCTCGCAGAGGCCTCCTACGGCTCGTACGGGCTCGCATGGGCGCGCACGGGCTCGCACAAGGTCGCACGGGCCTCTACGGGCTCGCAGAGGCCTCCTACGGCTCGTACGGGCTCACACGGGCGCGCACGGGCTCGCACAAGCTCGCACGGGCCTCTACGGGCTCGCAGAGGCCTCCTACGGGCTCGTACGGGCTCGTACAAGCTCGCACAGGCCTGTACGGGCTCTCACAAGCTCGCACGGGCCTCTACGGGCTCGCAGAGGCCTCCTACGGGCTCGCACGGGCGCGCACGGGCTCGCACAAGCTCGCACAGGCCTCTACGGGCTCGCAGAGGCCTCCTACGGTCTCGTACGGGCTCGTACAAGCTCGCACAGGCCTGTACGGGCTCGCACAAGCTCGCACGGGCCTCTACGGGCTCGCAGAGGCCTCCTACGGGCTCGTACGGGCTCGTACGGGCTCGCACGGGCGCGCACGGGCTCGCACAAGCTCGCACGGGCCTCTACGGGCTCGCAGGAGCCCTGCTACGGGCTCGTACGGGCTCGCACGGGCGCGCACGGGCTCGCACAAGCTCGCACGGGCCTCTACGGGCTCGCAGAGGCCTCCTACGGGCTCGTACGGGCTCGTACGGGCGCGCACGGGCACGCACGGGCTCTCACAAGCTCGCACGGGCCTCTACGGGCTCGCAGAGCCCTGCTACGGGCTCGTACGGGCTCGCACGGGCTCGCACGGGCTCGCACAAGCTCGCACGGGCCTCTACGTGCTCACAGAGGCCTCCTACGGCTCGTACGGGCTCGCACGGGCGCGCACAAGCACACACGGGCCTCTACGGCTCGCGGAGGCCTCCTACGGGCTCGTACGGGCTCGTACGGGCTCGCACGGGCGCGCACGGGCTCGCACAAGCTCGCACGGGCCTCTACGGGCTCGCAGAGGCCTCCTACGGGCTCGTACGGGCTCGTACGGGCTCGCACGGGCGCGCACGGGCTCGCACAAGCTCGCACGGGCCTCTACGGGCTCGCAGAGGCCTGCTACAGGCTCGTACGGGCTTGTACGGGCTCGCACGGGCGCGCACGGGCTCGCACAAGCTCACACGGGCCTCTACGGGCTCGCAGAGGCCTCCTACGGGCTCGTACGGGCTCGTACGGGCTCGCACGGGCGCGCACGGGCTCGCACAAGCTCGCACGGGCCTCTACGGGCTCGCAGAGGCCTGCTACGGGCTCATACGGGCTCGTACGGGCTCGCACGGGCGCGCACGGGCTCGCACAAGCTCGCACGGGCCTCTACGGGCTCGCACAGGCCTCCTACGGCTCGTACGAGCTCGCACGGGCGCGCACGGCTCGCACAAGCTCGCACGGGCCTCTACGGGCTCGCAGAGGCCTGCTACGGGCTGGTACGGGCTGGTACGGGCTCGCACGGGCGCGCACGGGCGCGCACAAGCTCGCACGGGCCTTTGCGGGTGGGCAGAGGCCTGCTACGGGATCGTACGGGCTCGTACGGGCTCGCACGGGCGCGCACGGGCTCGCACAAGCTCGCACGGGCCTCTACGGGCTCGCACAGGCCTCCTACGGGCTCGTACGGGCTCGCACGGGCTCGCACGGGCCGCGCACGGGCTCGCACAAGCTCGCACGGGCCTCTACGGGCTCGCAGAGGCCTGCTACAGGCTCGTACGGGCTCGTACGGGCTCGCACGGGCGCGCACGGGCTCGCACAAGCTCGCACGGGCCTCTACGGGCTCGCAGAGGCCTCCTACGGGCTCGTACGGGCTCGTACGGGCTCGCACGGGCGCGCACGGTCTCGCAGAGGCCTGCTACAGGCTCGTACGGGCTCGTACGGGCTCGCATGGGCGCGCACGGGCTCGCACAAGCTCGCACGGGCCTCTACGGGCTCGCAGAGGCCTGCTACGGGCTCGTACGGGCTCGTACGGGCTCGCACGGGTGCGCACGGGCTCGCACAAGCTCGCACGGGCCTCTACGGGCTCGCAGAGCCCTGCTACGGGCTCGTACGGGCTCGCACGGGCGCGCACAGGGCTCGCACAAGCTCGCACGGGCCTCTACGGGCTCGCAGAGGCCTCCTACGGGCTCGTACGGGCGCGTACAGGCTCACACAGGCGCGCACGGGCTCGCACAAGCTCGCACGGGCCTCTACGGGCTCGCAGAGGCCTCCTACGGGCTCGTTCGGGCTCACATGGGCTCGCACGGGCTCGCACAAGCTCACACGGGCCTCTACGGGCTCGCAGAGGCCTCCTACGGGCTCGTACGGGCTCACACGGAGCGCGCACGGGCTCGCACAAGCTCGCACGGGCCTCTACGGGCTCGCAGAGCCCTCCTACGGGCTCGTACGGGCTCGTACGGGCTCGCACGGGTGCGCACGGGCTCGCACAAGCTCGCACGGGCCTCTACGGGCTCGCAGAGCCCTGCTACGGGCCCGTACGGGCTCGCACGGGCGCGCACGGGCTCGCACAAGCTCGCACGGGCACGCACGGGCTCGCAGAGGCCTGCTACGGGCTCGTACGGGCTCGTACGGGCTCGCACGGGCGCGCACGGGCTCGCACAAGCTCGCACGGGCCTCTACGGGCTCGCAGAGGCCTCCTACGGGCTCGTACGGGCTCGTACGGGCTCGCACGGGTGCGCACGGGCTCGCACAAGCTCGCACGGGCCTCTACGGGCTCGCAGAGGCCTCCTACGGGCTCGTACGGGCTCGTACAAGCTCGCACAGGCCTGTACGGGCTCTCACAAGCTA